>NC_056729.1:102558982-102738982 GCF_019279795.1 Protopterus annectens
ATATATCCCATATACAGCTTCAGGTATCTTAGCCTTCTGGTGGCACAGAGGGATAAAGCCCTGACTATGACCCAAGTGAATTGGGCGAGTCTTGGGCAACTGACGAAGAGGAAGAGGAGGATGGGAGATGCATATCCTGGGGGTGAGGGGTAGATTTTGATTGTCTGTCTCTGCTGCTCTGGTGTAGTCAGGTAGGAGTAGCATATAGCACCAAAATGGCAGCAGCACAGTCAGTCAGTCAGGAAGAGTATGCTCTATGGCTGCCCAAGCTGGTGCCAGTAGTTCCTGTCTGCTTATGTAAAGGAGCACACAAGCATAAACATGGTGGCAGTATAGGCAGCCTTCAAAGTGACACAGGTGGGTACATTATCACCAGAGGTGGGGTTAGGGTAAGTATATAAACTGATCTTGTGGCCTGGATGCTGACAAGAACACAAACCACCACCCCATCATACCTCTCAACTCTCTAGATTTTGCAGAAAAATGCCTAATATTTTTGGTCTGTTCGTCATAAAATGTTTTGTGGTTTTATGGTAAATCACTGAAAACTGAAGTCACTAAATAATGAAGTATTTTTGAGTTCAGACTTCATATCCTTCAGAAAATGCATGCTAGCTCAAATGCTATCATTCTAGCAACTTTCTAAGTTTATAAGAGAATTATTTAAAATCTGTCCCTATTTAGGGGGCCTTTTTCTCAGAGTGAGAATATTAAAGTAGGGGGTGTGGGGGGTGCAGGGAGGTGAAGCTCCCCTGCAGAAATGTAGATTTTTTTTTTGAACTACACATACACAGAAATGCTTTTCGATGTTAAGCGCTTTCGTGTATGTATGTTTGGTGTTTTGTGATTTGGACACATGCTAGTCGAGCATGTGTCCTAGACCCATACATATATATATATATATATATATATATATATATATATATATATATATATATAATATACCCATACATATGTATCTTGTCACATTAGGGTAATACAAAATCATAATTAAGTACAAACAAAAAGATATCTAAGCTGACATGCAGTACATTATAGTGTATAAACAGAAAAGATGATTAAATTTAATGTTCAGGTTACCTATGGGGGCTATATCCTGGGATATGTAGAATAATGTATATAAGGGAATGTGAAAGATACATACTACATTTAGGAATACAGAGTGTTTGAGAACATAGTAATCAGCAGGCTGAAGAATAACAGATTTTGCAATGTACACCTAATAATAGGTTTAAAAATCAGGATACCTGTAAGGACTATAGACAGGGCCAAATGTAGCATTTTAAACAAAGAAAGGCTAACAAGTTTATGATTCATAGAAAGTGGAGAATATCCTGACATAGTAAGTGTTACACATATTAAAGTTTATCAGGCAGAGGATTAACCAATTGTGTTTTGTTTTAAAGAACAAATATTAGTATTTTAATAGAACCTGTTTATATATAAAAGATACAATATTGTATCCAGGATCACAGAAGCAGTTGCATTTATAACTATCAAATTGATGTCCCTTGATATTTTTCCATAACATTCTTAAATATACTTTGGCTCTGTACATTGACACTAAAACTTAATTTTATTTACTACTTGTTCATGTGAATATCACATCTCAGGTTTTGGTCTGCAATGATACCCAAGTATTTTATTTGTCTATATTCAGACTTCAGTGGTTTGATCATCCATAGGTAGAAGAATGAATAGAGCTGTTCTCTTTGATTACAATACTTTAGGTGACAATATCATGCATTTGGATTTCCTGGCATTTTACATATAGGTTTGCTTACAGTAACACTAAAATTTGATTTGTTTTAGTTACCATTTGTTCATGTAAATATAACATCTCAGGTTTTGGTCTACAATGATACCCAAGCGTTTTGTGTGTGTGTATTCAGACTTCAATGGTTTAATCATCCTTTTCTGTAAGAATGAATAGAGGTGTTCCGTTTGATTACAATATTTTCAGTGAAAATATCATGCATTTGGATTTCCGTGCATTTTAAAAATAGGTCTGCTTCTGATAGCCAGTGTTACAGAGTACTGAAGGTGACTGCAGTTCAGGTTTTGCTTGATTTAAGCAGGTGTGTCAGCAGAGACAACAAATCATTGGCATAATGGGAGAACATGACTCCTATATAAGTATTTTCATACTATTGATAAATGTAAATAAGATGGGTCTGTGAACCACACTTTGGAGATGACAGATTTTCACCATTTGGACGTTTTGGATGTGTTGAACTGGTTTTGTCTTTATGTATGAAAAATGAGTGGCAGACAGTATTATGTACTTTAGAAACATCTAGAAGTATTGCTGACAATACCCTTCCATTGCTTAGCTTTGATTTAATACGCTTAGTGACAAACAACAGAACTGTTTCCTCTCAGTGGTATAATCTAATGCTGCACTGCCTGTTTGTGAGTAGGTTATGAGTGTTGTAGAAGCTGCATATGAATGCCCTTCTAATATTTAACTGGGGGGGCATGAGTGGTGGTTTTAATGGGTTTTTTTTTCTCCTGTGGAAGCACTAGCATTGTATAGCATCAATATTATATTATTATGTTGTAAAAGGATACTACTGTAATAGCAAATGCTAACTTAGAAGAGCTTATCTATTTGTAGTCCTTTGGGGAGGAATTGTATCTGCTGTGTGATGGCCAAAAGGTTTGATTTATTTGTGGACTTGTGTGATAGATACTGACTGTCTCTGGGTCAGGAACCTATCCTTCCAGCATGTTTTGTTCATTGTGATGACAAGGTTTAGATCCCTGAAGTGTGTAGCTCTGAGGGATTGGGATTTCTTTAAGTGGAGCATGTCCAACAGCTCAGTGTTTACATGGCCTTGTATGTTAAGTAGAGATTGCCTCTGAGTACACGATATGCCACAGAGTATAGCTGGAGTTTTTTTAAACAGTCAGCATATGGCATCTGCTTTAGGCCTGTGATTCTTTTAGTGAGGTATTTCTGTGGCCTTTCCAACTGTTGCAGATGTCTTGTGAGGTACATACCAAACGGGGCATTATACTCTATAATGGGTCTAATGAGGGATGAGTACAGTGGGACAATGACCTCCTTTTTTCTGGATGAAAAGCCTTTAGTGATGAGGTGTGCCACATAGAAGGATTTCCTGACTGTTGTGGCGATGTGGTTATCGAAAGTGAGACCACTGTCCACCTTTGTCCCTAAGTCTCTCATCACACTTTCGATGTTTAGTGTACTGCCACCTATGTGGTAATTCATGGGTACATTTTTTTTCCAAAGGGGATAACTATACATTTCTTGGCATTAAGCTTGAGCCCATGCTCTGGCACCAGGCATCTGTTTCTGTAAGGCCCTTTTGTAGAATATCCACATCATTTGGGGATTCAATAATGGCTCTCAGTTTGCAGTCATCTGCAAACTTTGTTAGCCAGAGTCACTTAGTGTTGGCCTGTACTTCAGAGAAGTAGATGCCAAACAAGAGTGGTCTTAGGACTGAACCTTGAGGTACTCCACTTGTCACTTGTCTGGAGCTGAATTTGGAGTCGGCTAACTTTACAGTCTCGGTTCTGTCAGTAAGCCAGTTGGCAACCCATCGAGTGACGTAGGGATTTATGCCCAGCTTAGTACGTTTATCTATGATTCCAGAATGGGGGTGGTGACGAAGGCCTTGGCGAGGTCCAGATAGGCTGTGTGGACCACCTTACCCTCGTCCACAGCTCTGAAGACTGATTTGAAGAAGTCAATCAGGTTCAGGAGACAAGGTCGGCCCTTCACAAACCCAAACTGGGTGGGGTCCAGTATTTGAAGGATGCCAATGTCTTTGTTTATAAGTTCCATGATAATGCAATCCATGCCCTTGCAGATCAGGCTCATCAGACTGATGGGACGATAGTTCTCTGGATCCATGATGGATCCCCTCTTATGGAGTGGGATAACTGTAGCTGTGCGCCATTCAGTGGGCACAAAGCCTGGGGTGAGGTTATGATTAAACATGACACTTAGCTGAGGTTCCAGTTCACTTTGTAGTTCATGTAGTACACAGCCTGGGATGCATCTGGTCCCATGGATGCTGTATTCTTAGCTTTGAGAGTGCAGTTTCTACCTGTGTGGCCGTGATTACCGGAATTTAGCAATCTTTTGGTATTGAGATGGGCCCTTTAGGGGGTGAGAGGGGGGTGAAGCTGGCACTAAATTGATCTGCCAGGATATTGGCAATATCCTTGGGATCAGTATATTTAATGCCATTCTGTTGAACCTTAGAGCAGATCTGAGCATTGCCATTTAGATTCTTAACATAACTATAGAATGCCTTGTGGTTGTCTTTGGAATCTTTGGCAATTTTATTTTCGTAACTAGCTTTTGAGGATTTTATGAGGGATCTCAGCTTCTTACTGAGGCTGGTGAGGGAGTTTTTTCATCCTGGGATTTTTTTTTCTTTTCTGCAACAGTTTCTTCCTTCTGTTGTATAGTTTGTTTATAGCAGGAGACCACCAGATTGGCTTCCTTTTTTTGGAGGAGAGCATCTTGGTTCTATTTGGGATGGCACGATTCATGTACTAGTGGATGTGCTTGTACAGTGTCTTAGTGTAGGATTCTGCAGTCAAACTTTCAGATCCCGTCTGCATGGGTGTCATGAAGATTGTCACTTCTGACTTCAGTAGCATGAAGTTGGCTTTGGAGAAGTTTTTTAAGGAGGTTTCCATACTGGGGGGTGGGGTGGGATGTGGATGTCAAGGGTAATTTGCTTATGGTTAGACCTGACCAATGAGGGGGTGACCACTGGTGTGGAGCATCTATCTCCCATGCTGGTAATGACCAGGTCTAGGATATTGGAGCCCCTGGTGGCTCAATGGATTAGTTGATCCAGAGCATTGGAATTTATGAATTCCAAGAACTGTTGGGAAAAGGAGTTGGTACCCGAGTAGTTTTCCCAGTTAATGACAGGGTAATTGAAATCACCCAGTATTAGGGTGTTTGGTTGTATCTTAATATTTTCCAGTATGTTTAGAAAGGTGCAGTGAGAATCTTGGGGCATGGTGGGGGATCTGTAGCAAGCTACAATTTGGATTTCAGACTTACCTAGTCTTAGTCACACCTGGAGAATTTCAGATGCATTGTGTTGGGCATCTAGCCTGGAGGTGTGAATATCCTTGGTGAATATGGAACACTCCTCCACCTTTAGTATTTCAGTCTTGGTTTTGTGGCCAAAAAGTGTGGTAAGAGCTGTAGCCTGGTATTGCAAGGGTTCTCTCTGGAGCCATGAACCAGGTCTCAGTTACTGCACAGATATCAATGTTCTCCATTTTTAGGAGTGCCTCGAGAGAGTGCATTTTGAGGTTTAGACTTCTAGCATTGAGTAGCATTACCTTCAGATTTTGCATGCTTGTATCTGTTATGGTGGTGGTTTTGTCCTTTGAACCTTGCCTAAAAAAGGGACTATAGGGGTGGCAAGAGCTTTAGCCAGTAACTTGAATCCTAGGGGTGACAGGTGCAAACCATCTCTGGCAAAGCACTGTGGTTTGTTGATCATGTCTTCCCAGGTAGACAGATACTGGATCCCCTTTGAATGAGACCAGAAGCTTAGCCAATTGTTGAAGTCAATCATTTTGTCCTTATACTGTGGTATCATTCTGGGTGAAGGCAGGATGCTACTCAGGGCTAGGGTCATACCTGCCTGGGCCACATGATCCAAGAGCTCTTCCATGTCTCTTTTCATGTAGTCCAGGGAGGTACGTCTCAAGTCATTCACTCCACTATGGACAATGACAGAGTCGTATTTGTACTTGTTGTGGAGTGACTTGAATGTATGTGTTATGTGGTGGATCCTGGCATCCGACAGGCAGCTGACTGTAATTTTCTCCTTGTTCAGCCTGGTGAGTGGGACATCAGTGTGCCTGACTATAGAGTCACCTATGACTAAAGTGTTCGGTACATTGTCTTGCCTTAGGGGCTGTTGTTGGGTGGTACACTGGTGTTATGAGCTATGTGTCACTTTGGTTGTGACTGGTGTTTGTTTGCGTTTCAGATTCGGAGGTCCTTGTTGCTTGGGCAGGTTAATGTTAAGGGCCTCCGCATATGAGGGTTTAGTGTTGCTATGTGTGGGTGTTGATGGCGTGGGTTTTGAAGGGCTATGAGTTGCTTGAGGTATAGTGCAGGTGTTAATCTTCTCCTCTTGACTGTCTAGCACAATCTTGGCCAGAGAGAGCTTTGCTTTCAGTTTGGCTATGTAAGTGCATTTCTCGCAGGTTGTAGTGTTGGGTGGTAGGAGGAGAGGGTTGTCTGTGTACATGAGGCAGTTGCCGCATTGCCCCAGTATGCCCAGATTCACCAGGTGGACAGGAGAAATCACCGGAAGCTGACCCTTGGACATGCCTGTTTAGGTGCTTTTTTGTAAAGTATAAGAGCTGTTTTCCCTTACCTTTGCAAGGTACTTTGCAATTATAGGCTATTTAGTGCCTACGATTAATTTCTCCTTATTGACAAGCAGCGTTGAGTGCTTGTATCAGTTTCAGGCTTCCTAGTGCTTTCCAGCAGATTCTAGAGCAACTGCTAGTCAAAGGGGTTCAGATTTTAGTGCTACTACTGAGAAACCAGCTAGTTCTAAGGGAAAATTTGAAGAGCAGACTTTCTGGCACCTGGAATAGTTTAACTGTAGCCTCGCGGTGCTGCACGATGTGAAAAATGTGCAAACACACGCGTTTTTAAGCCAGAATGTTGAAAGGGATAGAAATCAGCCCAAAAAGGCTAATAAAATTACAAAAACTCCAAGGAAAGAGTGCCACAGAACCAGGAACCAATAAAACCACAACAGGCACCCAAAGAGGCAGAAGGTAATAATAAAACACGAGCCTGTAGGTGTAAGCAGCAGCAGGTTTAATCACATAAACACCACACAATACAAAGCGTTTTCATCCACCAGACTTCCTCAGATGTAAAATGAAAGAAAGAATGAAGGCTGTGCCTGCTTATATACATCTCCCAATCTAATTAGTAATTAAAACATTTGTTTAATTGAAAAGAATGGGAGAAAGGATAGGTTTGCCCCTATTTTGGGAACAGGAGATACCAGTGTGATAGTACCAATAAATGTGCAGAGTACCACACAACAACCAGGGGTGACGTTACCAGGGATGAAATCAAGAAACCTTGGGGGTAACTATGTGATGTTTTATAATCAGAATACCTCTAGGGTTAAAAACATTATTACTCAACACTGGAGCAGGTTTAGGTGTTATTCAGAGTTGGAAGTTTTGTTTACCAACACCCTAGGATTTACATATAAAAAAGGCAGGAACCTCAAGGATTTACTGGAGCATAATGGTTCTATTGTTTCATGTAAGAAATTGGGAACCTACAAATGTGGGGCATGTGCCCAATGCCCATATATACTTAGACAGGATTCTGTATACATCCTGTCAAGAGACCATCAGATTCAAAGTAGTAGTTTTTCCAACTGTAATAGTGAAGGCTTGATTTATTTAGCCCTATGTAAAACCTGTGGTGCATTTTACACTGGAAAAACTACTCGTAAACTCAAAAGGAGGATTTATGAGCATTTATATGCTATTAGAGTCAAAGATATTAAAAATGCCTTGTTTAAACATACACTGACATGTCCCCAAGCAAAATGGGGCTTCTTTGTTGTAGAGAAGGTGCAATGTGATGTGAGGGGGGGGCCATGGGAAAATAGGATAGAGGTGAGAGAAATATTTTGGCAGTTGTTATTGGAAGCCAATAGATTCCCAGGGCTGAATGAACACATATCCATTGCTCCTATTTTAAAAATGAGAGCTGCAAAACTATAAAATAAGTTTATATATTGTTTTGCAAGTTCCTTTTGTTGGTTTTTGATTCAAGTTTATCTGTCCAACACATTGTGATGGTTTTAGTATTTATATATTTATTTTAAAGTTCTTTTAAAAAATGTGCATGTTTATCTACTTTCATCTGTATTTGTGGCAAGTTGGTAGGTTGTCACGAATATTTTAGTTACAGGATTTTATTGGTGTCAATTAAACAATTGTTTTAATTACTAATTAGATTGGGAGGGGTATATAATCAGGCACAGCCTTCATTCTTTCTTTTATTTTACATCTGAGGAAGTCTGGTGGATGAAAACGCTTTGTATTGTGTGGCGTTTATGTGATTAAACCTGCTGCTGCTTACACCTACAGGCTCGTGTTTTATTATTACCTTCTGCCTCTTTGGGTGCCTGTTGTGGTTTTATTGGTTCCTAATAAAATTACAGTTTCAGAGCTGGAAACCACTCCTCTAGCGTTAGATAGGCAGTACAATGCTCACCACTCCCACTGGTAAGCAGTAGGACTTCGCTCTACCACAGCAAGGTCTGGATAGCTCTGAACACAGAAAATAAAGTCCTGAGACAAGCAAGGCCTGGGATATGGACTGGCTAGGAAAGGTGGGAAATGAGCAAACAAGATAGTATTTTTTTTTTTTGTTAAAACAGGCTAAACAATGCAATAATACAGTAAATAAACACAGAAAAGGCTAACACACGAATGTGTAGTCCTAAACAGTAAATGCAATTAAAACTCTACAAAATTAGCAATTTAAAACTTTTTAAATGAAGCAAGGCAAGTGCACCACTGAAAAACGATTTAAGAGGCAGTAACACAGCAGAATAAGTAGCTAGTCTACATATACAGAGAAGTCTATATATACAGAAAAGCAGCTAAAAACACACAAACACTTCAGATGCAGTGCAACCTAGAGCACTTGAGTTGTAGCAATATTAAAGCAAATACAGTTATAATAAATGCTCTAAAATATACTCTATATTTCCAAAATGTTTGAGAAGCACAGTCAGAACACGAGGAGATTCAGGCATTTTTTTTTTTTTGAAAGGGAGAAAGGATCCCATTCTTTAGTTTGATTCCTTTTCCTGCCACACTGAGTTAATTGCAACACTTCAGAAATTTATCACATGGCATGCAGCCAACACAGATCCAATATTAATACACACTCTCCCTCTCTCTTCTGCTTTCATGCACGCATTAACTCACACATGCAGACTGCAACATAAACACACATATACAATCATCTGTCCCTCTCACTTACGCATACACTGTCTCCCTCACTAACACACACACGCACACACGCTTTTTATTTTACACTCACTAAACAGCAGAAGCAGCGCTTATCCAGTGTAAAATAGCAGCTTAACAGATCTCTCTCTTACACTTGTACAGACATACACTTTCACACACTAACACATACACACACTTTTTTTAATTTTACTTTTATTTTATTTTACACTCGCTAAACAGCAAATCGCTACTTAGTGAGCATAAAATAATGGCGGTCATTGCGTTTTCTCAGTCTGAGCTCCACGGCGTCTTGATATGCTGTGAAGTGGTGGACTCATTTTTCAGCAGGCGTTACTTGTACATTAATACCCTGCTGGAGAATGCTAGTTCTCCAGTCAGGGTACTGATGTACACTAAGCCCATTCTCTAATCCTCGTTACTTCTTTTTCTTCTTTCGGCTCTTCCCGTCAGGGGTTACCACAGTGGATCATCTGTTTCCATTTCTTTCTGTCCTCTGCATCTTGCTTTGTTACAACAATCACATGCATGTCCTCTCTCACCACATCCATAAACCTTATCTTAGGCCTTCCTCTTTTCCTGTTGCCTGACAGCTCCATCCTTAGCATCCTTTTACCAATATACCCATCATCCCTCCTCAGCACATGTCCAAACCAACACAATCTCACCTCTCTGGCTTCATCTCCAAACCATCCAACCTGAGCTGATCCTCTAATAATATACTGATTCCTAATCCTGTCCATCCTCGTCACACCCAATGCAAATCTTAACATCTTTAACTCTGCCAAAGCCAGCTCTGACTCCTGCCTTTTTGTCAGTGCCACTGTCTCCAACCCATATAACATAGCTGGTCTCACTACCCTCTTGTAGACCTTCCCTTTCACTCTTACTGGTACTCGTCTGTCACAAATCACTCTTGATACTCTTCTCCACCCACTCCACCCTGCCTGTACTCTCTTCTTCACCTCTCTTCCACACTCACCATTACTCTAAACTGTTGATCCCAAATATTTAAGCTCATCCACCTTCGCCACTTCTACTCCCTGCATCCTCACCATTTCTCTATCCTCCCACACACACATATTCTGTCTTAGTCCTGCTGACCTTCATTCCTCTTCTATCTAGAGCATATCTCCACCTCTCCAGGGTCTCCTCAACCTGTTCCCTACTCTCACTACAGATCAAAATGTCATCTGCAAACATCATAGTCCACGGGGACTCCTGTCTGATCTCATCTGTCAATCTGTCCATCACCATTGCAAATTAGAAAGGGCTCAGAGCTAAGCCCTGATGCAATCCCACCTCCACCTTAAATGCATCCGTCACGCCTACCACAGATCTCACCACTATCAAACTACTCCCATACATATCCTGTACCACTCTTATATACTTCTCTAGCACTCCCGACTTGCTCATACAATACCACAACTCCTCTCTAGGCACCCTGTCATATGCTTTCTCTGTGTCACAAAGACACAATGCAACTCCTTCTGACCTTCTCTATACTTCTCCATCAACATTCTCAGAGCAAACATTCCTGGCATGAAACCATACTGTTGCTCACCAATCATCACCACCCTTCTTAACCTAGCTTCCACTTCTCTTTCCCATAAGTTCATGCTGTGACTGACCAGTTTTATCCCTCTGTAGTTACTACAGCTCTGCACATCACCCTTATTCTTAAAAATCAGTTTCAAAACACTTCTTCTCCACTCCTCAGGCATCATCTCACTTTCTGAGATTTCATTAAATAATGTGGTTAAAAACTCCACTGCAATCTCTCCTAAAGACCTCCATGCCTCCACAGCCTTTCCATTCTTCATCCTCTTCATAGCTGTCCTTACTTCCTCCTTATTAATCCATTGCACTTCCTGATTCACTATCCCCACATCATCCAACCTTCTCTCTCTCTCTCATTCTCTTCATTCAACAGCCCTACAAAGTACTCTTTCCATCTGTTCAACACACTCTCCTCGGTTGTGAGTACGTTTCCCTCATTATCCTTTATCACCCTTACCTGCTGCACATCTTTACCAGCTCGGTCCTTCTGTCTAGCCAATTGGTTCAGGTCCTTTTCTCCCTCCTTAGTGTCCAACCTTTCATACAACTCTCTATATGCCTTATCCTTAACCTTCACCACCTCTCTCTTTGCCATATGTCTCATCTCCTTATAAGGCTGTCTATTTTCTTCATCTCTCTGACAATCCCACTCCTTCTTCACCAACCTCTTTCTCTGTATACTCTCCTGTACTTCCTCATTCCACCACCATGTCTCCTTGTCCTCCTTCCTCTGTCCAGATGTCACACCAAGCACCTTTCTACCTGTCTCCCTTGCCAGCTCTGCTGTAGTTACCCAGCTATTCGATAACTCTTCACTGCCACGCAGTGCCTGTCTTAACTCTTCCCAAAACTCCACCTCACAATCACCCTTTTTCAACTTCCACCATTTGATCCTTGGTGCTGCCCTCACACTCCTCCTCCTCTTCTTGATCTCCACCGTCATCCTACAGACCACCAGTAATGCGTAGACTACGTCGTGTTACTGCTAACTCCTTTTTAAAGTTGAAAGTGTTAAATACCTTTATAGTTTCTGTAATTATAATTTGCAGGCAACTCTATTCATTTTTTCACAATTTTGTTTATGTCCAGTTACAATTTAAACTTTGAATCCTGAGTCTCATTCTTCAAACAAGCTAAAATGCATCTGTAGAGATGTTGGTGGCTGAAGTGTAGCATAGACACAAGGAGTCAGAAATGATGAAAAGCATTTTTGAAAACCTCTGTGGGAAGAGAAAGAAAAATGTTATTTTAATAATGTCACAATATATAGCAAACAGAAATGTTTACATTAAATGTGGCAAAAAAAAAGTAATTTGGTGGGATTTTAATTAGAAATGTAAATAAATATCTCTTTTTTGGTGACAGAAGGAAAAGATTGCATCATGAATAAACAAATTATTTGCAATTTCAGAACAGTTTTTTAAAGCCGATAAGCAGCCAGGTAGTATAAGAAGTCACAAAGCATATTCATTCTGACACTGTGTAGACTCTTTGAAACTTAAGCAAAATCAGACAAGAAAAACAAAAAAGCCGTGAACAGCAAAGAACAGCCAAAAGAAATGTATTTATTTTTAAGCGCTTTTCGTCAGCACATGTAAGCTGACTTCTTCAGAAACAGAACCACTGACAACGTAACCATTTAAAAAGGCTGAACAATCAACCTACGTCATACAATTGACTCCATTTGATTCAATTTTAAAGCAACAAGAGCCGTAACTGATGACAAGTATATAAAATCTAAATTCATATTAGAAGCAGAGAGTACATAAACCTAATCCACTTATTAATGTAAAATCCATGTGGTTTTGTTAAAAACATTTGAGTAAATTGTTATTAAATATTACAAATTACAAAATAAGTGTTTATTAACAACATAAGCTCAACAGGAAATCTGTATGCATATAATATATTATGTACTGTTGACTCCTGATACAAAGATCACAGGAATCATGTATATAAAATAGAAACAAGTCTAGAAACAAAAAATATTCTAAAATAAATAAAAATTATTTATAAATTAACAAGAAAAATATATTTATGTGTGGAATAGTTATTTATGTATGTGTATAAGTATAATAATGGAATATTTACAAAAGGTATATAGTGTTTTCAAAAGGTATATTTGTGTGTTTTCGTGTTTTTATTCCAATATTTTCGATACTCCAGACCCCATGTTTAAATTCCAAATTTTAAGTCATACATATTAGTAATAAGCTCAGCTTCCAAATAGGAAGGTGAGATAATTGTGTATATAGTGTGACATAATGTAAAGTTCTCAAAAAATGTATGGTTCTCAAAAACTATATGAACGTAATCTATTTTTCATTTTTAATATATAATAGATTAGACATACCTCAGGTTACAAATACCATGTCTAACATATTAACAATAAAATAAGAAAATAAAAATGTCAAGGAATTCGAAACATCATATACAGAAACATAAAAATCTAGGCAGTCATCTCTTTAGACTGTTCAATTTTAATAAACTTCCTATTGAACAAGACTCATTTAGTCCAGTAAAGCTATACGTATTCAGTTTCACCTGCCATTTCAGTTCTAGTTCCTCAAGTTTCAAGTTTCTAGGGCCTCTTCTCGGGTCAATTTTTACATGGTCAATTGCCATAAATCTGAAACCATGGTTAGAGTAGGCCGCCGTATGTTTTGCAAGTGTGTTCTCCAGTTTCCCTTTTCTAATAGCATACAGGTGTTCATACATCCTTTCACGCAATCTTCTTTCGGTTTTACCGATGTAGAATGCTGGACAGGATGTACACCTGGCTAGGTAGGTGGTGAATGTGGTATTACAATCAAATTTATTCCTCAACTTAAATACTTGTCCATTAAGACTAAACGAGTTACCTTCATGGACATATTTACAATAGTTACAGTTCAGGCATTTATGCATACCAGGACATCTCACTGTAGATGTATCATGCCTTTCTAACAGGGTTTTAATGTTGTTCCCTTTCCTGTAAACTATCATAGGTTGGTCCCCTAGTTTTTCATATAACTCAGGTTGTATTTTGAACAAGTCCCAGTTTTTCTTCAATATCGATGAACAAAGGGTACTCGTTGTACTGAAGGTGGTTATAAATTTGACAGTAGATTTGCTATTGTTGAGTTGTTCACTATTTAGTGCCATACTCTCGTCTTGGCCACACTGGTCCCTTTCGACCAAGTTAGCACCACTGCCCTCAATAGGTGTTGCAATGTTAATCCTCAAAAGTGGCATGTACACTTTACTGTGTCTTTTATCCATTACCTCCTGAACTATCGGGTCAAGAACGGTTTCTGGATAACCTCTATGAATGAACATTTTCCGTATATAAACACATTCCTTTGTAAAATCTTCATCTAGACTGACCATTCTGGAAGCTCTTACCATCTGCCCTTTCACAACAGATTTCTTCTGATGGTAAGGATGGCAGCTGGTATAATGGAGGAAGGTGTTGGAATATGTAGATTTTCTAAAAATGTTCGCAGTAAACGCATTTAAATTGTAATTTTTACTTAAATGGATATCAAGATATGCAATAGTGTCACAATGAAAAGTGTAAGTGAATTGAAGGAACTCAGTAGTGTTATTAAAGTATTCAATGACTTGGTGGCCATCACTCTCACTACCTTTAAATAAAATGAAAATGTCATCCAGAAACCTTGTATAAAACAAAAAGGAATCAGAGAACTTGTTGCCTTTAAAGACAAACTCTGATTCCCAATAGGCCATTACCAAGTTTGCTACACTTCCTCCACAAGGCGAACCCATAGCGACCCCTATTTTTTGCAAAAAGAATTCATTATGGTGCAAGAAGTTGTTGTTTGTTAGTACCAAATCCATGAGGACAGATACTAGGTCGATTTCCCTAGTAGGGGCTTTGTGTTTCATAAGCATAAGTCCTACCCATTCTAATAGGTTCATAGGTTCATAGGTTCATAGGTTTATACTAGGCTATCTGCCCTAAGGCATTTATAAGCCTAGCCCAAAGTTTTGTGGCTTACGCCACCCCTTATGTTAAAAAATATTGTGCCCATTAGTTTGTTTTGCCTCTGTCCAGCAGTGACACAGAGATGATTCCTGGGGTAAACCTACGATCTCCCATCCACCGGTCAAGATTTCTCTTGAACAGAACCAGCGAGGTGCTCTGCCTCACATGGACCAGGATTTTATTCCACAGCATAGGGAGTCTCTGAGTGACAAATCTATCCCTCCAGCATGTCTTATTTATATCCGTGCTAAGGTTTAAGTCGCTTGCTCTAGTGGATCTGGTAGATTTGGATTTTTTGAGGTGGAGCATGTCCATTAATTCCGGGTTGGACATGGCCTTGTATGTCAGGCACAGGTCACCTCTGAGCAGACGGTATGCAACTGAATAGAGCTGGAGTTTCTTCAGTCTGGCAGCATATGACAGATTTTGGAATCCCTTTATCCTTTTGGTGAGGAACTTTTGGGGTCTCTCCAATTGCTGCAGGTGTCGGGTGAGATACATCCCGAATGGGGCATTGTACTCGATCATTGGTCTGATAAGTGAAGAGTACAGGGAACAATGACCTCATTTGATCTGGATGTGAATCCTTCATGATCAGGTGGGCAATGTAGAAGGTCTTTCTAACCACTTTAGCAATGTGAGTGTCAAAAGAAAGGCCACTGTCAACCTGGGTCCCCAGGTCCCTGATAACCTCTTCTGTGCTTAGTAGATTGCCACCTATATGGTAGCTTGGGGTTACCTTGTTTTTCCCGAAGGGTATGACTATACACTTTTTGGCATTTAACTTCAGGCCATGGCTCTGGCACCAGCTATCAGTTTCCGTGAGACCCCTCTGAAGGATATCTGTGTCCGATGTACTTTCCACTATGGCGCCCAGTTTGCAGTCATCTGCAAACTTTGTCAGCCATAGTCCTCCTATGTTTGCCTGTACTTCTGAGAAGTAGATGCCGAACAACAGGGGGCCAAGGACTGAGCCCTGTGGGACACCACTTGTGACCGGCTTGGAGTCCGACATGGTGCCAGCAACTCTGACCCTGTGGGTTCTGTCCTTTAGCCAGTTTGCAACCCATCTTGTGACATATGGGTTTACATTTAAGCTGGTAAGTTTCTCCATAATACCTGAGTGGGGTATTGTGTCGAAAGCTTTTGCAAGGTCAAGGTAGGCTGTATGGACTGCCTTTCCCTCATCAATGGCCTTGGTGACTGTTTCGAAGAAGTCGACCAAGTTCAAAAGGCATGATCTGCCCTTGACGAAGCCAAACTGGGTCGGGTCCAATGTCTGCAAGTCCCCTATGTCTTTGTTTATGAGTTCCATTATGATCCTCTCCATAGCTTTGCAGACCAGGCTTGTTAAGCTTATGGGGCAGTAATTACCAGGGTCCGTAGAGGCACCGCCTTTGTGGAGTGGGACCACAGTTGCCGTACGCCACTCCTTGGGCACGTATCCTGTGGTAAGGCTAAGATTAAACAGCTGCCTTATGTGCGGGTTTAGTTCCTCATTGAGTTCGTGTATGCTACCTCATGGAGTATACTGGTGTACAGGTCCTTTACATCAATTGTGAGGAAGTTGTAGCTCTTGTCAAAACTCAAGGTGTCTATGTTTTTCAAAAAGGTCTAAGAGTCTTTACAAATTTGGGACTCCTTGGCCAAGTATTTTTGTAAGATGGCATCCAAAACCCTAGCACAAGAGTTATTATAACTATATAATTGCCTGCAAAGCAAATAGATGTGACCAAGTAGGGGATAATAAGTGATGTTAAGATGAATGCAGGCACTAGTGTGACAATTATAACTGAGTAAGAGAGAAAGAGGTGGCTGATTAAGTTCTGGCCGTCATAGAATATAAAGGAAATGCAGTGTGAATCCTCTGTCTGTCAGTGGCAGCAGACTATACACTGTTATTGTAGGTGGTTTCCAATTTGCATAAGTTATTGTAGGGAAAATTATAGAACATATGGAAAAGTACAAGAGAGTTGGAAGCAGCATGGTTCTTATAGTCCCATAGTCTCAGCAGCAGCTCTGAAAACATACCCAGTTTTGATTATTTCTATTTATTAGTTTTTAAGTGAATATCAGCTTTAAATGAATTATCAAAGCTAAGGATTTTTAAAGAGCGAAGCAGATCAATAAAGAAAAAACATAATAGCAAAAGAAGAGCATTCCAGGTTCAACGTACCACAAGTGTGAAAAAAAAAAAAAAAACCTTCCATTTCCCTTTTAGGATTTTAAAATATTTAACTGCATCAGATGCATATGACAGAGCTAGAAAGTCATCAGTAGCTGTACTGCCAGAGTTTAGGTTTCTGTGCTAGCACTCAGGGATAGTCAACAGAGCTGCTTCAGTGTCCTGCCATGTTGGTTATTTGCAAATAGGTGACAGGAGTCCTGAAAGTAGAAGAGCTGAGAAGTACAAGTATTTTTGCTACATAAAGCTTAAGAGATCTCTGGGAAGAAAGTTAGAGAGGCCAGTGGATTTGCTACCTTTGTATAGCAACACAACTAGGGATTTCCCTGTAACCTGGGAATGTATACATAAACTAAGGAGGATGGTGACATGTCAGAAAATGTGAGGGAATCACTAACTGTGGAAACTGTGAGGTATTTCATCAGCTGCTGAAGAACAATATTTGACGTAAAAGAATAGAAATAAATGGAATGTGTGGGAAGAATTCATGCAAAATAATGTTCAAAAGGAGTGAAATTCAAGGAAAGGCAGGAATTGAACAATTTATGCAATGTTGGACTAAATGAAAGTTTTAAAGAAAGAAAATATATCTGTAATGTATTATGTATGTAAATAAAAAAAAATAATATAGTTTGCTTTCTATTCTATTAATTTATATTTGCCTGTCTTAAGTGATAATTTAATAAATGTGTTTAAAAAAATTTTGATGTAAAAGAGGTGATGAAGAACATCTACGTGAGTAGCTGGTGATATCTGAAACAGTGGAAAATTATTAAAAGTCAGAACAGAAAGATAACTGCAGCATAAAAGTCTGAATTATAGCGATGGTTATGTCAAAAATTAGTTGAATTTCTTTGCAATGTCAAATTCCTTCTTACTAACACTTAGAATAGCTTTTATTCCTATGAAATGTTGGTGTGAAACATCATTGACCATCAGGGTTTTAATAAAAGGAGTTATATATGGAAATTATTAGGATTTTACCATTCTACACTGGAAAAAGCAATACAATTTTTGGACCCTCATAAAGAAATCAATAAATATATTGCCATCAAGACAGAAGTATAGCACAACAGTAATGAAAGTGGGGCTGAAATTTTCTTGGCTATTAGTGGTGGAGAAGTGAAATAATTTGAATATCTTTTTGTTTCCAGATTGCAAAAGTAAGTATGCAGTCAGTAAAGTTATCAGGTAAGAGACTGACATAAGAGAATTAATGGAACTAGAAGACAGGAAACACCTTTAGGAGTCCTTGGCGTTAGTGGACCAAAACTAGCCGAACTTGGGAACTCCGCAGGGTGAGTTACCCAAGCCAAAAAGCTAAGTTAATACGTTATATGATTTGAGATATCCCAGTGTGAGTGAAAATAAGTCAATCCAGACTAGCTTCAGTGCCCAAGTCCATATGAGTTTAGTGGAGGTCATCCTTATAAGGATATTGAAAATCTGCAGGATTGTCTCCAAGATATTGTAATCAAACACTAAGAAATTTCATTAGTTTAGTGCAAATATCATAAAACAAATATGAACAGTGTCCTTAAAAGGATGTGGAACTATTACTAGGTATAGATCTACATATGTTCATCCTTAGAAGGACATATCGCCATCAGTTTTCCATGATCACTTTGTTTGTTGGTTGTCGAAGTTGAAGGTAGCATAAGAAAGGCTCTGGAGATCGTATTTCTTATCAAAAGGGTTATTGGCAGATAAGCACTGTTATCAATGATACCAATAAACCTTTTGATAAGAAATTCAGTCTCCAGAGTCTTTCTTAAGCTACCTTCAACTTCAAAGTCTAAGGAACAAAGTGATCACAGAAAACTGACGGCAACACATCCTTCTAAAGATGAACCTCACCAGATTTATACCTGGTAATGATTCCATGTCCTTTTAAGGATGTTGTTCATATTTGCTTTATGATATTTGTACTAAACTAATGAAATTACATAGTGTTTGATTACAATATCTTAGCACAAGTCCTGCAGATTTTCAATGTTCTTATAAGGACGACTTCCACTGAACTCATACAGACTTGTACACTGAAGCTATCCAGAAGTGACTGGATCCCACTCATGCTGGGACATTTCAAATCCTGTAACATCTTAACAAAGCTAATAGAACTGGTAAAAGGGTCTAGTCAAACATACTATTAGTTCCAGAGACCTTATCACATTTGCCAGGGTGAAATGAAAAAGTTTGGATACAAGTATGAAGAACTGGTCTAGTCAATAATTAAGTCACTAAGAATGATCATTGTTAAGCTGGATTGTAAGCCAAAGCCCAAGAATGTGTTACTTGCAGTGCATTTCATCAAGTCAGGTGGCATATAAAGACAGACCAAAGTGAAGTGTTTGTGATTAACTGGGATGTTCAGTACAATGCACTCTTGGTTTTCTGATATACCTGGCTAAAAGGGTAAGCATTTGAGTGACTGGGTACAGAGAAAAGCAAATTCACAAGAACCTTTAGGGCATCTATCCTAACTGAACTATGAGCAACTAATAATACAGCTTCTGAGTCAGGATTTTTAATTCACAAACATAACTGACCTGTACATGCACAGTCAGCTGTGGATTCATAGAATTTTGTTTGCAAATTTTGTTGCATGTATTTGATAAATACTCTTCTTAGTGAAGGTGTTGCTTTCCAGAAGGTGGACTCGGCATTAGATAGAAAAAATATGTTAGACAGAACTGAAACAGATGGGTTTTGATTTGGATGAATGACCCTACAAGGTAGCAGTGAGCTATATTAGGTAGAGGCTGGATGTTTACCTTTTGATTGAACTAGGTCACTTAGAATGCATGTTATTAAATCTCCAGAGTTCATTTTTCACTAATGATAGAGCCCATATAGTTTTGTAAGGCTATATCTTTAAGGTAGTGTTTTAGTCTAGGATGGATGAAATATGTAATAATAATTGATGCCATAAGATGAACAGAATCTGAATATATCACCAGGAAATATGATATATTTAGGTAGGCACTGCAAGTCTGCACAAAGCAATTGTTTACAACAAAATAATACAAAGGGAAATCTGAGAGGAATAGATTATTAAGAAATGAAAGAGGATGACCAATAGGATAGCTGAATACGGAAATAAAACACATATAGTTCCTAAGAATAACAGCAGATGGGTACATTAAAATGGCTAATGATAACTGCAGATTTGACTACAATAGTTGACCATTGTTTGAGTCTGAGGACAGTTGAGGTGGATGGAATAAATCAAATGGGCTACTGCACACCACACTAAAAATACAGCCATTTCTCTACCACAACAACAACGTCTTAACTAAAGGGGTCAAGGCCAGGATCCTCCTAACCTGATCAGACTCAAAGGTGTAGTGGTGACCACTGCTGTCAGTTAATCTGATGTTACTACATAAATATATTTGGATGTTGAGGGACAGAAGAGCCGGAGAACCTGAGGCACCCATCCCTTTTACACAATAAGCTACTTTGGAGTGTTGAACAACAGAACATCTAATTTTAGCATTGCAGACTCAGTCTCTTTCATGCTTGAGACTACTATGAAAGACGTTTTCCTCAAGGCCTGTTTAAGTAATGTGATCATAGTGCAGAAACAGGTTTCATAAAGAAAAATCGAAGGTCATT
Source organism: Protopterus annectens (assembly GCF_019279795.1). Taxonomy (NCBI): domain Eukaryota; kingdom Metazoa; phylum Chordata; order Ceratodontiformes; family Protopteridae; genus Protopterus; species Protopterus annectens. The sequence continues at coordinate 102,579,376 of NC_056729.1, forward strand.
TTATCAAGATTCGCATAATCATAAAATAATATCTAAAGCATACAACATTGTAAGTTCCATTTGTCATAAATAAGAATATTATAGAAAGCACAATCAAAGTGTTGTTGTGGTGTGGTTGCACCAATGTACCCCCAACTTAGGGACTTTTAAATATACTAATTCTGAGGTCACATAAACTGGGAGGAAGCAGAAATGATTTGTTACAATATATGCTTACCTTCTCAGTTTCAGTTTACTACAAGTTACCTGATCTTGGATTATTAGTAACAACAAAACAGAATATCTGCAATCAAACAGGATTGAGACAAATAAATATTTGATACTAGTAACTTAAAGGAAAACTCCGGACTCAACCACATATAAACTCAACCGCAAGTTTTCTTTTATCCCTGTAAAATCAGGCTAGCCACGTGCAGTTAACATAATGCACTAAAAAACTTTTCATTTCTACTTTTCACCACTTCCCTAGCGTAGGGCAGATAAGCCCATCCCCCATTCTGTTGTATCACATCCCTTCAGGTGGAATTTGTCTCCACCTTCATGACATACCTTTGACATATTCATATCAGTAGTTCTCTCTCCTGATGTCCCGCCCACGTTGTGACATAGGCATTATCGAGTTTTTGGCCGCTTAACAGCTGCTATAAATCAGTGCAAAACTTGTTGTGGAACTCTCTAACGACTACTGTTTCTGTCAGGAGTAAAAACTGTATCGGAGCAAGTACTTCCTCCGGTGAAACTGCAGCTAAAGTGTTTCCAAATATACAAGCTGCTATTACTGATTTGGTAAGTACATTGCATTTTTAAACTGCTGACAAATCAGTCCATGGTGTTCTTCCCCAAATGCATTATGAAAAATTTTTCACTTTTTCGCCGTTTCCCATTTCCAAATGCATAAATGTACACAGTAATGGTCCCCAAACACCCTGATCCAGCAAGTGTGTGTGCGTATAAGTGCATTACTGTTTCTGCCTGTTTGTGTATAAGTGAATGCATGCATGAAATGCAGAATTTGTGTGTGTGTGTGTGTGTGTGTGTGTGTGTGTGTGTGTGTGTGTGTGTGTGTGTGTGTGTGTGTGTGTGAATGCAGAACGGACTGCTTTTGTGTGTATGCCAGAGTGAGTATTAAGATCCAGTATGAGACAGCGAGGCACGTTCATTGAGTGATTATTTTACACTCCCTAAGCAGCGGTTTTGCCGTTTACTGAGTGTAAAATACAAATGCACCAAACAAAAATAAATTTCTGTGAGTGTCTGCGTTTGTGGATGAATTCTGCCTACATGAAAGAAGAAAAGGTGTGTGTGTGTGTGTGTGTGTGTATGTGTGTGTGTGTGTGTGTGTGTGTGTGTGTGTGTGTGTGTGTGTGTGTGTGTGTGTGTGTGTGTGTGTCTGTGAAAGAGACAGAGAAAAATATACACGGAGTGAGATCTGAGTGATGTGATCGATAGCAGCAGCAGCTAAGAGGTATGCTTACCTCCTCACTGTGCCTCTCAAACCTGTCCAGACACTCGATCACGACTGAGCCACAAATAAAGGGGTGGGGCAGTACAGCTACTGAAATAAGACCAGTTGTTAATCCATCTTAGGGTGCCAGCAAGAGGGACATCATTTTTTTTTTTACTTCCAATACATGATGGAGCAGGGGGATGTAAAGCTAACTGTAATAAGCCGATCGCTTACAGTGTATCGATCGGCTTATTACTGTGGAGTCTGTTTTTTTTTTTTTTTTACCTTTTTGTGTGTGAAAGCAGAATGTGTGTATGACAGAGTTAGCAATGCATGAGAAAATGAACAGTGCATGCGAGAAATGCAATATGTATGTTTGTGTGAGTGTAGAAAAGTCTCTATGCATGAATGACAGGGTGAGCAACGCATGAGAGAATGAACTGTCTGAGCGTGAGAGCAGGATGTCTGTGTGTGTGAATGTAGCAAAGGCTTTGTATGCGTGTGTATGAGAGAGAGTGGGCGATGCTTGAGATACTGAACAGTGTGTGTGTGTGTGTGAAAGCAGAATGTCTCGTGTGTGTGAATGCTGAACAGACTGTGCTTGTGAGTGTATGACACAGAACGCTGCGGATGCATGTGAAAATGAATGTCTGAAAGCAGGGTTTGTGCGTGTGTCTGTGTGTATCAGAGATGGGGGGTGTGACATGCAGCTGGCCACCAGTTCAGTGTGCCATACGAGCATTCCCTTTTTTTTTTTTTTTTTTTTTGCTTATTAGTGTTAGCCTTTAACTAAAATCTAATGTGCCACTGCAGCTAAAAGCAGCAGGCTATAGATCAAGCTGTAATACGCAGATTGGTTACAATGTATCGATCGGCTCATTACAGTGAAGTTGGTTTTTTTTTCCACAGGCTCTTGCTGAGTGGGTGTGGTGCTGCATCATAGCCATACCTGTCAGGCTCTTAGAACAATATATCTGGACAATGCCAAAAATAATGGGGGACAAAACTTAAAAATGTGCTAGAACTACAGAATTTGCATTATCAAGAATTTGCTAAAGGGTAGGCAGTCTGAAACTTAAATGTTTGTCCTTATTTTTGGACTTCGACCTTCAGTGAATTCCTTCTGCAATTCGTATGGGATTACATGTATTGCTAACCTATCTCACTACATTTTGAGCCTCTTTCTATAGCACCCATTGCTCCTACTACTATTGGAATAGTCTGTGTATCTTTCATCCACATTGCTCCTGTTTATACCTGCAAATACTGGTATTTTATAACTTTGAGCCTCTTTGTGAACAAGATACTGTAGTCACTGGGCGTAGAGATTTCAATGATCAATGCTGCTTTTGTCTTCTCTTCAAGGACCACTACATCTAGCTGTCTATCATCTATCTTTTTAACTGTTAGTAATGGGTGATGCAATACCATGTCTTCTTCTTCTTCTTTTGACTTTTCCTGGTTAGGGTTTGCCACAGCGGATCACCTGTCCGCTCATGATTTTTACAGTGTTGAGTTGCCAGCCAAACGCCCAACCTTACACAGAAGGCACACACATGATACACCCACACCTAGGAAACTGAGAAAAGAGCTTCAGGCAGAGAAGACCAAATCCAGTAATATTATTAAAATTCTTCCGTAGTTTATTTAAAAAACACCAGTATACATTAAGTGCTTTTCCTCGTTCTTTTTAAAATGACTTCTTCAGATAAAGTATGGATGGCAGCCTCCAGCTTAAAAATACATTGCTAGCCAATTAACTAATTAACAGAGTAAATTGCTCTATTAAGAATGAAGTTATTAAAGGGAAATCCAACACAAAAGTTAAAAAGCATTCAGTAAAAAACAATATATATATATATGTATATTTCATAAGGAAATAAAAATACGTATAAATTACTTATTTCCACTATATCTCTAAACCTAATAGAATTTATACAGAAAGGTAAAAAAATCAGGGAAAGTACTAGTACTTTTAACCTGTGTATTAATAAGACCAAAGCTTGAGTTGCAGCTACTGTTTTCCCACCTAAAAAAATGAGAAAAAATGAGAAAAAATACTGGGAGAGGGAATGAAATATGACATTCCAGAAAAAAGAGAAGGAGGGGAATAGTACATTACCCATAAAATATATACATCTTTCCAGAAAGGACTTGGTTTCAACTAGTTTGTCCTGAATTCGTGAAGTATCACAAATTATTAAGGCTGGTAACTTGCTCTTACAGTCACACCTAGGGCCAATCCACCTACAGCATGTCGTTGGGATGTGGGAGGAAACCGGAGCACCCAGAGGAAACCCACGTGACCACAGGGTGGACATGCAAAATCCACACAGAAGGTATCCCAGCCGAGGATCTAACCGGAGAACCTCTTGCTGTGAGGCATTAATGCTAACCGCTTCACCACCGTGGCCACCCATACCATATACCATGCCATACCAATACACAATACCATGTACACATCATTATTTTCTGTGCTGCTTTGTGGATAATATTTCTTGTTTTTTTTTTTTTTTCAGCCACTTCAATACCATCATGTTTGCACAATCCCCAGTGCAACAGTCTTGCCACATTATTATGCTTTTCCGTATACAGTCCTTCTGCATTTACGTTCATAGGTCCATAGGTAGGTACTAGGCTATTGACCCTAGGGCCTATATAAGCCTAGCCAAATGGTACCCTGGCTTTTAGTTGCTTTTTTTCATTTAGTGTCCTTCTAAATGTTAAAGCACATAGCTCACTTTACATCATTACAGTCCACCCACAAGTTTAACAAAGTCAACAACTCCTCCCTTTTTCGGACACTTTCTTGCAAAGACATATTTCACGAATGTGATTGATACTTAATGATCACCCATTTATTTACTATTTTTCAGTGTTGCTAGCCTTGTTTCTATCTCCATCTACCAACACAAGATTCTAATTCAAGTCCACAGTACTTCTGATTCTAACATACAACTCCTATGCTTTTTTCTGTCTCTAAAGCATTTTCCTTTGGAACACTGAAAGAGGTTTCACTGGCAAAGTCTCTATAAACTTTACTGTCAGAAGAATGAGATGCAGGGTACCCTTCTGCTTGCTGGCTCACTTTCTTTAGATAAACTTTTGTATTTCCTCCTTAACCTGTTCTGCACTGAAAAATGTGTTTGATCCTCCAGGAAAAAATATGCTGAAGAGAGCTGGATAAAGCAACTTGAATATCACACTGGCCGCTTGGATAAATTTGCTTCTCTTCTGCCTGGGGCTCAGTGAATAAATATTTTCTAAGAATATTCTGCTGCCTCATATTTTTAATACTTTCCCCCTCTGACACAGTTTTGACAGAATCAGCACTTTTATGCTGATATAAGTGCATCTTTACTAATACAGGTATTGGTTGCCTTCTCATGGCCAGATTTGGAACATATACGCAGGGTGCCCTTTCAGTTAACAAATCGTGCTGTGGAATCCCAGTCCAGCTGCTTATTTGTGCTTTCTCTGGTACTGCAGAAAATCACAGGGTTTCTCTTCACTCTCTGTCTTTAACTATTTTTTAACCACTGTTCATTAGACGCCTCATACTCAGCCACCTTTTTCTTCATTTCAACCTCTGATTTTTACAGTTTTATCAGTTCAGCCGAACAACTAGTTAAAGTTTCTTCTATTATTTCTAGCTATTTGTTATTGGAGTTGATATATTCCTTCAATGTTTCATTTATTTTAATAATATTGGAGTACATTCGGTTTATTTTTTCCTCTAAATTACTAGAAGTCATCTCTTGAACCAAAGCTGAAGCTTGAATTGCCTTTGGTTGAACAGCTGCATAATCCTTCTCAGACCTTGTTTTTCTCTTTGTCCTGATTCATTTTCTTTCAGGTTTTCTAAATTTCTTCTTTGATGGCATCCCGTTTGTGTACATAGTTGCCAGTAACTGAATTTTACCACCCCCCACCAAAAAAATAAATAAATAAATAAGTTTCAATAGCACTCCTTTTTCTCAATTTATGTTTTCACACTGGAAGAGCTTAAGTTAAGCTCTTGATCAGTGTGCAGCTATCTTGGAAGTCCAGTACTGGCAAGGTGTTAATGGCTTTCTGGCCCAGCTGTTTTGCACTTCTACAATTACATGATTTCTTTTTTCTGCAGGTTCCACACAACAATTTGCAAAACTTTAAAGCCACACAAAGTGAGACCACACCAACAAAATTCACCTTCTCGCATTTCTCTATCACAGAACTCAAACTTTGACCTAACCAGCTGCGACATTACAGATGTCAGTCGATGCAAGCCATCAATCTTCTAGTTATGATATACAGCTTAACTGTTGGTAAACAACAGGATTCCCATCTTCATTCCTACAGCACCTAAAAGGGCCATGTAAAAGATCTGATTTTGATATGCACAAGTACAGGGTGCAAAGCATGCAGAGAGTATGTGTAATCCTGCCAGTCTCTTCTTTAGAAGCACACACATGAGATGAAGGCATGGCACAAGATACTCCTCCGCATCAGATATCAGCACGTGCCACATTTCCTAGTCCTTCTTTGCTTCATATCATTCATCTGACCTCCAAAATAAGACATTACGAAGAGTCATATTCACTCCACTCTGAAAGGAAATGGTTGACATCCAGATGCTTAGTTCTCTTTTCTCCTACTGAGCAGTGACACAAATGGGATAAATGGCTGGATAATGTGTGTTAATCAGTCCTACAGGTAACTAAAGGAGGGTGGGAGGGAATGGCCCTTTCAAGAGGAAATTCAGAATATCTGCACAGCTGTGGCTCAGATTCAAATGTGCTGCTACAACTAGCTCTTCCTGTGAAGTAACCACATGACCAAATGCTGCTGGACGTGTGAGCTCTGGCTGTGTCTATTTCCCACTGCCATCCCCATGCACCAGCCTCCATTCCTGGCTGCATGTAACAGTGTATATGCAATCTACTGCATCATCAGTATAATTTTCAATTAAAGTATCTGCAAAGATATCAAACATTCTACCTGCTTGCTTCCATGCCACTCTTCCATACCTCTAAACTATCCATATTTTCGCAGAATGTCCAAATTTTTGCCTCTTATTTTTGGCTTGTTCCTTATAACATTTGTGGGATTTTTTTGTCAAATCAATGGGATGATCTGAGGATTGAAGTCACCAAATAATGACATACATTTGAATTTCAGATTTCAAATCCTTCATAACATGTATGTTAACACAACCCATGTTACTCTAGCAACTTTCTACATTTGTAAGAGCAATATTTAAAATCTGTCCCTATGTTTGGGCATTTGTCCCCCTATTTTGTCATGCTTTGTCCAGATTTCTTGCATTTCGAGGTTGAGAGGTCTGCACTCTTCCCATTCCAAGTGAACTCTTAAATTCAGAGAGCAACTGCTGAGTAGGACGGGTGTTACAAATCGTGTTCATATCCCAAATAAGTAATGCCTATTTGCAATACACTGTTAAGGCCAATCACCCCTTGCACATTATTTGGTGGTCAGCAATGTAGACATAGAGTACATCCTGACCATCACATATTAAATTGGTGGCAAAGGTGCTATTATATGCCTTTGGGATTACAGATGGCTTGAGTCACATGCCAAGATATTAAAATATTGGAACACTGACAGATTGGAATATTGGGTGCCTACAAAAAAAAAAAATTAAGTGGGCTGACTGATTCAGCCTCTGAGGGTTCCAAGAAACACACAGTATTTTTTTATAGTCTTAAGCTACAGTTTCTTTGAGTGCATACTTTTCATTCGCCTACTAAACAACTCTGAGTCACTTAACCAGTTAATGCTCTTTTGAAAATGAAGAACTGGGTTGGGCTCCTCAAATAGCATGCATATTAACTACATATAAACCTATAAAATAAAAGAAGCAGAGGCTTGGATATTTGGGACAGCATGTGACCAAGATTTGACAGAGTGGACTGAATCTTTGCCTTTATGGTTCTTTAAGTAATGCAGCTTCTGAACGAATAACAGGAGTACCTACCAAATCACGCAGCCAGAACTGAATGAGTAACAGGAGCATGCCTGCTAAAATTCCAATAAAAATAGGTTATGTTCTTACCATAACGTTCCATCTGTGTTGTTGTTCTTCATTCATTCATGATGGATGGGCTTCGGCTCCATCCTCAGAACCGACTCGGCAACACGACAAGTCCGAGCCAGCCCAAAACTCTAAAGCCAAGGTTACCCATAGTGCCCCTCCCTTAATCTCCCCAGATTGAGTTTGCACGTAAGGATAACAAAGCGGAGGCTTTGTCTGAGCAAATGCCCTAACATGTAACCATGACCAAATCCAAACCTCCAGGAATCTTCTGGAGGTGGTTGATGGGTGGGATGTCATCAATGAATGAAGTGATATGTCACAACCAGCAATGGCATGTGTGACTACTTCCCAATTATGTATTAAAAAAACTACATTTGTCTGTTTTTCCCATATCTTCAATAGACTTTGTAAACCAATGTGTACATAGCCCACTATCTTGGGCCATCAGTAACAACTTTTCATGTCTTAGTTTGAATTTGCCTAACCATTCCTGCTTTCGATCCTGATCACCATGAGGTTCTACAAGAAGTTTTCTATACTTGCAGCTCTCTTTATGCATTTTCCACATAGGTTCATAAGTAGGTTCATAGTTAGGTACTAGGCTATTGGCCCTAGGCCCTATACAAGCCTAGCCAAAAAAGTACACTGGCTTTCACCACCCAACAAAATTATTTTCCTGTGTCCCTGTCAAGCAGAACCACAGAAGTAATCCCCGGGGTGAATTTCCTATTACCCGTCCAATCATCAAGATTTTTTTTGAAGAGTGCTAATGAGGAGCTCTGTTTGACATAGATAGGTAGTCTGTTCCAGAGTATGGGAAGTCTCTGGGACAGGAATCTGTCCCTCCAGCATGTTCTGTTTATTGTGGTGACAAATTTTTGGTCCCTAGAGCGTGTAGCTCCGAGGGATTGGGATCTCTTTAAGTGGAGCATGTCCAACAGCTCTGGATTTGACATAGCTTTGTATGTTAGGCAGAGATTGCCTCTGAGAAGGCGATATGCGATGGAGTAAAGCTGGGTTTTTTGAGACGGTCTGCGTAAGGCATCTGTTTGAGGCCAGTAATCCTCTTCGTGTGGTATTTTTGCGGCCTTTCCAGTTGTTGTAGATGTCTAAGGGCGTTGTACTCTATAATCAGTCTAATGAGTGATGAGTAGAGGGGAACAATGACCTCTTTTTTTCTGGATGAGAAACCTTTTGTGATGAGGAGTGCCACATAGAAGGATTTCCTGACCACTACAGTGATGTGATTATCAAAGGAGAGACTACTGTCCACCTGTGTCCCAAGGTCTCTTACCACAGTTTTGGTGTTAAGTAGACTACCGCCTATGTGGTAGTTCATGGGTACAGAGTTTTTACCAAAGAGGATGACAAAGCACTTTTTGGCATTGAACTTGAGACCATGGTTTTGACACCAGGCATCTGTCTCAGTGAGGCCCTTTTGCAGGATGTCCACATCGTTAGGAGTTTTGATTATGGTTCCTAGCTTGCAGTCATCTGCAAATTTAGTTAGCCAAAAACCTTCTGTGTTAGCCTGTACTTCAGAGAAGTAGATACCAAACAGGAGAGGACCCAGGACTGAACCCTGTGGTACTCCACTTGTCACTGGTCTGAAGTCTGATTTGGAGTCTGCTACTTTCACAGTGTGGGTTCTATCAGTAAGCCAGTTGGCAACCCATCTTGTGACATAGGGATTTATACCTAGTTTAGTGAGTTTATCTATAATTCCAGAGTGAAGGATGGTGTCAAACACCTTGGCAAGATCTAGATAGGCTGTGTGAACCACCTTACCCTTATCTATGGCTTTGGTAACTACTTCAAAGAAGTCTGTCATGTTTAGGAGACATGATCTGCCTTTTACAAACCTAAACTCTGTGGTGCCCAGAGTTTGGAGATCTCCAATGTCTTTGTTTATGAGTTCCGATGTGGATAGCCCCTTGCGGATTGGGATAACTGTAACTGTGTGCCACTCAGTGGGCACGAAGCCTGAGGTGAGGCTATGATTAAACATGACACTTAGGTGAGGTGCCAGTTCATTTTGTAGTTCATGTAGTACACAGCCTGGGATGTCATCTGGTCCCATGGATGCTGTATTCTTAGCTTTGGAGAGTGCATTTATTACCTGTGTGGCAGTTATTATCAGAATTTGGCAATCTTTCTGTATTGAGATAGGCCCTTTAGGGGGTGAGAGTGGGCGTGAATTTTGCACTGAATCAATCTGCCAGGATATAGGCAATATCCTTGGGATCAGTATATTTAATGCCATTCTGTTGTAGCTCAGAGCAGATCTGAGCATTACCATTTAGATTCTTGACATAGTTATAGAATGCCTTGTGGTTGTCTTTGGAATCTTTGGCAATTTTATTTTCGTAGTCCTTCCTGTCCCTCACTACCCTGTGCTCTTGTGGTAGAACTTTTATCAGTTATTAATTTAGCTGCACAGTAATATATCCTGTTTACTTCTGTTGCATCGCATGGATCATTATGAACAGTCCTAATTACTGTGTTCATTTGTTTTATCCGACTTCTGACTTTTTGGGTTTTATTAACCTTTTGCTGTCTATTTCTTTTATTGATCTTGATATATCTGTCTATGTCTATTAAATCAAGCAATTATTCTCTTACCTCATTTTTTTCTAAACTAAAGGCACATCCCTTGTTTTCGAGTTCCTGTGGGCATTCTATAGAAGGTTGTATACCATCCTCCTGTGACACATTCTCATGAACATCATCCTGTGCTGTCCATTGATCTATCATATGGGAACTCACTGGCCCATCTCTCCTCAACATTGGCTGCATCAGAGTTTCCTGTTCCTTCCCCTGCTGTCTAGCTTCAAGTGAACATTTATACTGGTTTGCTGTGTAAGCCTCCAAATTATCTTCATATGGCACCTGACCAATTGCTTCCTGTTCCACTGGTTTCTCCTTAATGTGGATATCTATTACTCTATCCTATTGTGGTGCCCATTGTTAAGGGGTAATCTATGCCTAAAACAGAAGGTGTCCACGAATCCATCCCTGATGGAACTGTTACACATTCACAAAACAAACTGCACAAGGGTCACCCAATCTAGGGATCTAAGCCTGATCTGCGAAATGAGCAAAATATGTGGGAGAGACAGATATGTGTCTCAGGGAATACCCCTTCTCTGAATCAGGCTTCCTATTCATGTAAAACAAAGCCCTTCCATGACCCTTTTCACACAGAGTTTGGATTAATGGATGGGGAATTGTAAATTCACTCTAGTTTTCAAACCAAAAGGATCCTTGAACCAGTGCTAGATCTTTCTGGTCTAAACCCTTTTGTTTACACTTTGAAGTTCAATATGTTATCCTTCACTATCTTGTACCACTATTCCCTCTACTACCTTTCATGGTAAAGCTGGATCTAAGACATGCCTATTGTCACATTCCTGTTGCCAAGCATTTCATAATATTAGTAGTAATTCATAATAAGATTAAAATCGTATATGATGTTACTGTAGTTCATGATAGTGACATTCTGTATTGTGGCCAATTGCTCCTCACTTTGTTCATAGCATATGAAGTGGTTCATTGAACACGTCTGGTGTACTGGGTGTTCCAGCTGCTTGAATGTCAGAAACATGCAGACAGGGACTCAAATGGCTGTAAACCCATCTGATCATCTGCTCATGCTCAAACTTGAATGTGAGTTCAACACACCTGCTGCACCATCTGCTCTCTTCCTAGGAATAGGATGTAAGCAAGTGTTTGGCGTGGACCACATAAGTGGATTTAAGGGAGATGTGAAGGTGTTTTAGATTTAGGTAGGGGGAAAAAGAGTGGAGTAGGGGCTACAATGTTATGGAGTAGGACAGGGATTTTAGGCTTAGGGAGCAATAGAAATGTTAGGGTTATGGAGGGGACACGGATTTTATGTTTTACAAAACGATGAGTATTTTGTGGTTGGGGATAGGGATTCCAAGTTTAAAGACAGATCAGAGACCAGAGTGGGAAGGGGATTTTAGGTTTAAGTGATGAGAATGCTATGGTTAGGGGGGATGGGAATTTTAGGTTTACTGAACCACAGAGAGCATGATGTGCAAGGCAATTTAGGTTTAGGGAATGATCTAGAATGGGAGGGGAAGTGGAATGCAGGTATAAGGAGCAATTGGGGCTTTAGGGTTGGGGAACAGGCATGTTAGGGATCTTCATTTATGAAATTCTTTATGGTGATGATAATTATTGTGTGTGTGTGTGTGTGTGTGTGTGTGTGTGTGTGTGTGTGTGTGTGTGTGTGTGTGTGTGTGTGTGTGCATGTTGTGTGCCATATCTTTCAATATTTAGCCCCAGAGTTATAGACAAAAATAATTAGGGAAAACCCTCCATATTAGATACTTTTACTGGTGCTGTTATCTCAAAATAACTTCAGAATTTAGAATGGACGGAACAAAAGTTTGAGAACAAATTAGAGGTGTTCCCCCTAATTCAGGCGGGACGAGAGGTAAGTGTGGGCTTGTGTATTGGATCTTTATGGTTTATGAATGAAAGTGAATTACTTTTTAGTTTCAATAAATAAATTAAATACATCGATACATACATACATGTGTACACACATACACACGCACATAATTAAATATTTATTAGCAAGGCTTCAGTAACAAGATGCATGAGGGTTACTAAAGACATTTAGTACCTTCAGAGAAACCCAGCTGTGAATCCCCCTACCTCTGACTGCCTTTTTGTGTTGTGTTGTAACTGGTGTTGATAGTAGATGCAAGTTCAAATGATGTGCTAACAGCTTGTCTTTGTATTGTACAGAGACCAGTTTGCACACATTTAAATATCTCCAACTTGTGAATGTCCTTCTTTGTCATTTAATGAGATTGTTTACTACAACTGTGGCCTATGCCGAAACAAATTTGGGTATGAGGATGATTTGTGATTATATGATTTTGACCTAAACTGGCTGAAAAAAATGTATTACGAAGTACATCTGACCTGAGTAATACATTTTTTTTTGTTTGTTTGTTGTATCGTACCAGACAGTACATAACATACCCAGACTCCCATTACTAGTTTTTCCTGCTGGAAAATATAATCTTCAAAGATAAAACAAAAACATCTGCAGTTTAAATAATTACAATAAATTAGTGATACAATAAAAACATTGGTTAAGAATCAATACAGGTTATATGACAGTCATTTAATATTTAGAGACATTTTAGACAGTTTGTAGAGAAATTATAGGTAAGTTAGTCTATTACAAACAGGAATTGCAATATGAAGTAAGGAAAAAACAGGGTTATGTTATATTTAGAGAGAAAGTCATGGAACAGAATTTGACGGAAGTAAGGAAGTAAGTGAAGAAAGGAGTGCAAAGTGGTACAAGGATTGAAATTTTGTCCTGAATTCTTATAGTTATCCACATTGGTTTTAAAGATTGCAAGGTAAATACTTTTTGATTGATATGTAAAGTCATTCTATTTTACAAATGTGGAATGCACTGGGTAAGGTACTTGTCATGCCATCTGGAATAGTTGATGTGATAGTGCAGGTTCACAACTAGTTTCATTGTGATGAAGGTGTTCTTAGAGTGCTAGGTTATTCATAGCATGAGAACTGTTGTGGACATGACCCTGTCAGGGATTTGTAGGATGCTTTGTAGAGGAACAGATTTTTTATTCTATCAGAATATCTGGGGGTATTGAAACCAGAGATTTTTATTGTTGAGGAAACATTAAAGGGCTTTCTTTTGACAAATCCAAAACTGATGGGGCTCCACATTTAAGAGATTTTTCAACATCCAGATTGAGGAGGTCTGCACACAGTACAGGCTGCCTTAGTCTATCCTTCTCTGCTGACTGTCTTTGCTATTTTAACATATGTTTCTCCTGTAGTCTGCACTGTTGATAAGAAAAAGATCCCTAGGTACCGCAGTTTTGATACTAGTGGTAGTGGGTTGCTGTCTGTAGCACTAATAACTAGACATGGGGAGTGCTCTGTGGTACTTCACTGGTGTCAGAACTGGAGATATAGCCACTCACCTGAAATTTCTGGGTTGTAATTGTGAGTCAATTTACTATCTATTAAGTAACTCAGGTTCATATGTTGTTACTAGGTTAATGACCACTAGGGCCCTTACAAGCCTAGCTGCTCACCCCTAACCATTTGGGTCCCTAGTGTCATGGACATCCAACTTGGGGGAGGGCATGTTAGTAGGGAGTTAACTAAGGATTTGTGGGGTGGGTGTTAGGATAATACTTTTCTTATTGACAGTCTCTGTCCATAAGGGACATGCGGGTGAGAATGGGGGGTAAATTTATGATTTCCCATCCAATTGTCAAGATTTCATTTGGAAAGGGTCAGTTTTACATGGATGCGAAGCCTATTCTGTAGCGCGAGGATCCCTTGGGACACATATATGTGTCTTTCCAGCTTGTCCTGCTTATGTCACAAGTGAAGTTCTGATTCCTGGATCTAGTATTTTGGTGTTGTCTGTTTTGCCCATTTGCAACAGATCTATCAGGGATGAGTCTGATGAAGCCCTGTAAGTCAGGCAAAGATCCCCTATGAGCAGTCTGCAGGGGACTGAATACAGTGACAGAGCCTTTAGGCGATCAGTGTAGGACAGAGTATTCATGCTCTGAACACTCCTGGTGAGAAATGTTTGTGGGTATTCCAATGGTTGCAAGTGTCTGCTCAGATACATACCACAGGGGGCATTGTACTCCAGGATGGCCATGATAAGGGCCGAAAAGAGTGGAACTATAACTCCCTTGAACATGGATGGCATCATCTTATCTATAAGTATTATGTGTGCGTGGTAATTACGGAGCCTCAGGAAGGTAGTATTAAAAAATTCCACTGCGTCATCAAGACTGAGGTACTTCAGAGGATGCCAGTTACATTCTTTGAGGGATGAGAAGAATGTGAGTGGGTTAAAGTTTATTTTTTTACGTCAATTATGGTAGATGACAAGTTTAGATTGGTATAGGTGTTTTTTGAGTAGGAATGTTGTGGAATGATCACTGAGGCTATCTGATAAGCTGCCTGTTATATATGACTGGGGGCTCTTACTGACTAGTACCCAGTCCAGGTTAGTGTGCTTGTTGGACTTTTTATTTATCCTGGTTGGTGACTGGACTAGTTGGGTGAAGCCATGAAGGTTGAAGTGATGGGTCGGCTGGTTGCCAGAACAGGATTGCCAGTCAATATTGAAATCACCTAAAATTATAGTTTCTTGTGGGAGATGGTGGGTAGGCCAGCTGAGGAGTTTTTCTAGTGGAGTGAAGTTTTGGCCAGGTGGGAAGTAGCATCCAATTATGTTGATGGTTTGTTTTTGTTTATTTTGAGATTGGTATATATTATTTCTTCATTGCCTATTTGTGGAGCTGATGAATTTAAGATCTGGATGTTTAGATGCTGTTTAAATATTATAGCTACAGCACCTCCTTTCTTGTTATATATCCCCCTTTCCTCCCCCCCTTTCTCTAACCAATAACCCAATAAATGTTTTCTAAAGTTCCACAGCTACTCTTTAAGACAGGAAACTTACCCTTTGAACAAGTACTCAAAAGCTTCCTTTCTTTCCTCTCTTCTTAGGTGTATGTTTTGCCTCCCCTTCATAAAAGTTACTTTTTAGCCCTATGAAAATAATCTAATCCTCTACTCATCCTATTATATCTCCGATACCTTTCCTATCTTTACCCCACCTCTTTCTCGCTTTATCCTTTCTTTTATTCTAAGCTACCTTGAAAATATTGTTCTTCTACTCATCTCAAAAAAAAAAAAAAAATGTACATATTTTATCTTTTTTAGTTTTTTTTTTTTTCTGTTTTACTGATTTGCCTGTCTTAACTTTTATGTAGACTGATTTTTTACTATGTATTAAACCTTGAAGCTTTTCTCCCCGGGCTTCTACTGAAAATGGACATATATCCAGTTAGACTAGCCCGGTCAACAAATGTAAAATAATAAAAAATAAAAATTGTTTTGCCGGTCTACTGTCAGTATGCCATAACCGGTAGGGAGGATTTGCTCACTGTTAATGTGAGGTTTTAGCCAGGTTTCTGTCAGGATGACTATATCTGGGGAGTACAAGTATATGGTGGCATGGAGTTCATGGACCTTGTTGTATATACTTCTAATATTTACGCTTAGTAGAAGGAAGTCACTTGGCTTTCTATTGGCTGTGATTTGGGAGAAATTGTGGTTTCTAGTCTGATTATGAGCAGTGTTGTTGGAAATGGTAGGGCCAGTGTTGGGGTGGATGTCTACACTTAGGGCTAGTTTTGATATGCATGAGGTTATTCGTTTTCTCAGTTTTTGAATGTGTTTGTTTACTAGGGAAATGTTATAATATGTGCTTTGTGGGTAATAGGTCTGGTGGGAGGATTACTATGTTGAGTTGTAGGAATGCTTTTTGTTTGAGTAATTTAGTTGATAGAATATGTGTGGGGTGCATAGGGATGGTTCTTGAATTGGTGGGAGGGGAGCTGAGTGAGGGTGAGACAGGAGTGGTGGTGTGAATAGTAGTACAGTGGTAGTAGTTGAGTGGGGGAATGATGGAGTTTTGGCAGTATGTAAGATGAGTGTGTGTGTGTGTGTGTGTGTGTGTGTGTGTGTGTGTGTGTGTGTGTGTGTGTGTGTGTGTGTGTGTGTGGGGTGGGGGGGCTGCTTACAAGCCAAAGCAGAGTGCTCTCCAGGGGATAATGAATATTCACTCATACCAGTAGACACATACTCAAAGTTAACTTTAGGTGTTTGTGTTTGCAGACAGTTTAGACCCGGACTGCTCTTTTCTTATAACAAAGTATTCACCGGTTGGAAAAAAGATAAAGGTGGTACCACAGCTGAATATTTAGAGTGGTGTTAGGTTGGAGAGACTCTGCTTCACATCGAGGGCATCCTGTTACAGAGTATGGAGATACTGTGAGGCATATCTATCTCACCAACATGTCTTATTCATGTCACCCTTTGAGGGCATTCCAACTGTTGCATAAGTCTGATCAGGTACATGTGAAAGGGGGCATTATACTCAAATATCGGTCTAATAAGGTCAAAAAATGGTGCAACTATGACTTCATTTGACATGGATGCCATGCCCTAGCTTCTAAGTTGGGTGACATAGGATGATTGTCCTACTGTTGTGGACACAGGTTGATCAAAGGCCATGTTAGTATCTATATATGTTCCTAGATCCTTGGATACTGTGTCATCTGTTAGGGATTTCTTAGTCAAGGAGTACTTAGCCTGGGTAGTAGTTTAGCCAAAAAGCACTATATTGCACTTCTTGCCAATGAGTTATAGTACATGGCTTTGGAATGAGTTAGTTGTGGTAAACCTGCTTGTAAGATGTTTGTGTCATGGGAGAATCTGTTATATGTCCCAATTATCCAGTCATCTACAAACTTGCTTAGACTTTACGTCTCAGAAGTATACGACAAATAGGAGTGATCTCAACATGGATCCCTGAGGTACCTACCTTGAGAATGGTCATTTAGTGTACATGGTATCAACAATCGTGATTTCCTGTCTGTGAGAAAGCTTGCAATCCAGTGAGATATGTAGCGGTTTATGGCCAAGTCATTGATTTTGTCAGCTTTACCTGAGTGGGATATTATATCAAATGTCTTAGCCAGGTCCAGGTTGGTGTTATTGTGTGCACCGTTACCCCCGCATGCATTGCCTAAGTGCATTTCAGAAAAAAAGTACAAGTTAAGTAGACACAGCCTTCTCTTAACTACAGAAAATTCAATTTGTGTCCAGTGTCTTTGAACAGAACATTTCCCTGTGAATTCAGTCTTTTGCTTTGTATATTAGACTACTCAGACTCATAGGCTTGTAGTTTCTGTGCCCATTTCAACATTCACCACATAACACTGCCTGCTGGTGAGACACTTGAGTATGTTTGCGATGTGACACATGTTGGCAGTGTGCATACAGCCGATCGTGGCCCTATTGTTCAGCCAGGCGAGTGGTACATCAAGGTCTGTACAATTGCACATAACTGTGACTACCAGATGTTTGATTTCACCTGGGTGAACATCAATTTCAGACCTGGCATTTGTCGACATGTTGCCAGTCATGACAAAGTATGCAGGATCCTTATGTTGCATCCTGATTTTTTCAGAATCCCTCTTGAGACACAGCAACACCGACAATGGAACCACAGATCTCAACACCTGTGAAATTGTTTTAGCTGTTACTGGCATTTACCTTTTATTATGCATGTCATTATTTAAGGAAATTCCAACTGCATTTAGTCTAAAGCCTAGCAGCATAAGTAGAGTTAACTGCAGATGCACCTGGAGGCATCACTCGGACATAAATTGGCTATAATAAGATGATTAGAGTTACTACATCTTAGGTAGCCCTACACTGACAGGATGCTTTGTTACTCAATCTGTAACAGCCATAGAACTAAATACCAGAGTCAAAAATATAAGGAACATGAATCAATTCCGAAGCTTACACACAGAATGAATTTGTTTTTAGCTTTTGTAATATGTGTTGTTTTGATTTATTATATTTTAATATTGCATATATATTTATCTCTAATTTGGTGAGATAATTATGTTTTTTGGCATAACTGGTGTCTTCCATCTTATTTCTTGCTGACCCTGTCATCGAGCTAGGAAATCTTAGCTTGACAGTCTGCCACTGTGAACCCCATAATGGAACTCCGAAATTGTCCATTCTTCACCAGAAGTAATGTATGGTTAAGAATAAGAATGTTGCCATGGCTTTGTTGACCACTGAAGTTAAACACAATGGTCTGTTATGTTCTAGGTTGTCCATTGTGCCAGCTTTGTACATAAGCACCGCAATTACTTGCATCCTATTCCATATATTGACAAATTAGTGAAAATTACTGCTATATAGTTCTTTCAGAGGTTAATCCAAAAACTTCGAAGTCAATTTTAGGATCTGTGCTGAAAATTCCCTCTAGTCCCTTTATGTTATCCTCCTTCAAATTCTAGTTCCCTTCCCATCTCCTGTTACTACATTTTTCATATGACCATCCTGATCCCGTTATCATCTTCCTGGATTTGGACTAGGCTGCATGATTCTATAATGAACACAGATGTGAACTTGTCATTTAGAATTTCATTTCTTCCTTGGTCTCCTTTTGGCACTTACAGGTTAACTTATCAGTTTCACACTCTACCTTCTATTCTTTTCATATGTACCTAGAGGAAGCCTCTTGCTTATTAACGTTTTTTTAATAGGTTCATATGTTCATAGGTAGGTACTAGGCTATCTGCCCGAAGGCATTTATAAGCCTAGCCGGAATGTGTTAGCTTTTGCCACCCCCTTAGATTTGTTCCCTGTGCTTCTGTCCAGCAGAACCATTGAAGTGATCCCTGGGGTAAACTTTCTGTTTCCCATCCACTCTGTCAAGTTTTCTCTTGAAGAGGGTTAGCGAGGAGCTCTGCCTAATGTAGATTGGAATCTTGTTCCAGAGCATGGGAAGTCTCTGTGACAGGAATCTATCCTTCCAGCACATCCTATTTATTGCTGTGGTGAGGATTAGATCCCTGGAGTGTGTGGCGCGAGGGGATATGGTTTCCTTTAGGTGGAGCGTGTCCATCAATTCTGGGTTGGACATGGTCTTGTATGTCAGGCAGAGATCACCTCTGAGAGGGCGGTATGCAACTGAGTGCAGTTGGAGTTTCTTCAGTTGAGCTGCAAAGGGCATCTGCTTGAGGCCAGTGATCCCCTTGGTGAGGTACTTCTGTGGTCATTCCAGTTGTTGCAGGTGTCTTGTAAGGTACATACCAAATGGGGCATTGTACTCTATGATGGGTCTGATGAGTGATGCATAGAGGGGCCCAAAGACCTCTTTCAATCTGGATGCAAACCCTTTTGTGATTAGGTGGGCCACATAGAAAGATTTTCTAACCACTTTGGTAATGTGATTATCAAAGGAGAGGTTACTGTCTACTTGGATCCCCAGATCCCTTATTACATCTTCTGTATTTAGGGGACTACCACCTATGTGGTAGTCTGTGGGTACTTTGTTTTTTTCCAAAGGGGATGACTATGCACTTTTTGGCATTTAGCTTGTATCTTTATTTTGGCACACTGAATGGAGGCACACCCGTAGGATAAGTATATTGTTGGTCAAGCATGGTTTTGTATGTTCAGGACTATTTCATATATGTAATTGCATCATTATTTTTATTTGTGAGACCTTGGTATTACAGATAGTCTGTTAGTTACAGCAGGGCACTGAATTTGATTAGGCCATGCACAGGGATAAAGTCAAAAATCATACTAAGCAAAGCCGTTGCATGTATGAAGTATGTACTGTAAACCAAAAATATATTGAGCTTATGTAACTAGTAGGAACCAGTTTCCATAGACCCTCTTGCACAGTCACTGGGAAGGCATTCCTTGTTAGACATGAGCCTGAGTAGCAAGTGGGTGATGACATGGCACAGGAATCACAATGTTAAAATTCCTCTGTTGCAGTTATGCCCTCCTAACAGCATTTATAGTCCAAGCCTTTGTACAGTGTGCTCCCTGTCACTTGTGCTAATGATGATGGCTGGTACCCTTGACACACTGTAACTTGTCTGAACATGTACTAATGTCTGATGCACAGTGTGAGACAGTGTAACATTATGCAGCAGTCACCAATTTGATGGCAAAGGGGTTTGTGTGATGTGATACATGTATTTTATGTATTTTAGATATCCTTAAGTAATTTGTAGGGCCTACACACATTTACGCAAAGGGGAGAGCGCTATGACATGTGCTTTTGGATCTCCGGTGGCAATATTTAGGAGAACTTGGAGTAAGATGTGCAATATTGCCAAAAGGGCACACAGCACTGCCTGGTACAGAGACTTGCAATAACGTAGACAGGAAAATTATGGAGTCAAAATTGTTATTCTGTACTCATGACACTGACAGTAGTATTACTCCGGTGTGCTTACTGCCTCACTTGACAAGTTTAGTTAGTACAACTACAAATTGGATGCTGCAATCCTTATTTGAGTGAAGGGTGTAAACCCTCTTACGTGGTGTTTTCTGCGAATGGCATGTCTCTTTTGTTGTTTTAAAAAGACCTAAGTCAAATTAGTAATGTGAAAAATATGAATAACTGTGTTTGGCTGAGTAGTGTCTACTGCCAATTAACAGCTCGATATATGACCAGTGGAGCAGTAAGATTTGAAATATGCACAAAGAAAGGCAGGGAGGGCCTCAAAGTAAATTTACTAATATGGATAAAGGACTAAAGGATTGCTAAATAGTTTCAGCTGAATTAGAGAAGATCATATTAAGCTCCCAAATGCCTCAGTTATATGCATTATGCAAGTGATACATACATGCACAAAATAACTAGTAGCCCACCCACCCCCCCAAAAAAATTCACTGCATGGAGTATAGAAAACAGTGAATTTTCAGTACATAATTTTACTGTGCCAGCATCATAGACACAGGTTTGCTATCTACTGTTTTACAGTCCTTCAAAATGTGTAGAGATGATGAAAACGTCATATAAAATACAAAAACATGTCACTAGGCTAATGTTCCTCAAAGAGATTGTAAAACAAACATAAGTGAACATAATAATGTCTTGTAGAAATAAGGAGGAAATAAAAAAAGTGTACACAATGAAATAATCAAAAATTATCCTCAACTGTTTTACGAAATTTAATTTGAAATTTTTTACATAAATCTTTCTGCTGCTGCCTAACAACTGATTCTGCAGGCAGAGGGGAAGACATTTGAAATGGCACTCCCTTCCTTTCTATTCTGAACTCTCAGTTGCATTGACAGTTTTCACACCTCTGCAGTAGTGTGGGAGGAGGGGACTGTCAATTCATGCTGGACTACAAAAGAACACTTGGAACAAAGGCATCCAGTTTAGCTACAACTCTGGCTGCTGCTAGATAACTTCAAATTATACTGTAAAGCAAGCTCTGGTCTAAACATAAATGAGGGCGATTAGCAACAGAAAAGAAGCAGGCCTAACACAGAAGGAATACAAACTGACAGTGAGTCACATATTTCCCATTATATGTCAATGGCATGGGAATTCACAGTTACTTCCTTATGTCTGGCATGAGTCACAGAAAGGAGAATTGAAATGCTTTATGGGAAAGAGAAAGGCTTGAAGGAGAAGTAGATCACGTTGATATAGCAAGCCCCATCGGTAGCCATGTTGTGGTAAACAGGCTAAAATTACAAATAAAGCACTTAAAGTCAATTTTAGGTGTTAAAATAGGTCTGGAAACAACGATAGACTGAAAAAACATATATTTTTTAGTTCTAGCCTGGAGTTTTCCTTTAAACACCCACAACATTTCAAGCTTCAACAAACCAAGACATGACAAAAGTTTTTCTCCTGGCAACATACTTCACAGCTTCGAAAGAGGAAGGAAATAATGTCAGATAGAAATGCTTGCAATTAGGTCAAAAATGGACAGCAAATGGCATACAAAATGCAAAAATTGAACAATGGCAGTGTTTATTTACTTGTTTGTTTGTGTTTGCTGATCCTATAGGTGGAGTGGTCTTTGAATCCTTTTCAGCCATGACTCAGGTGCATGCCACTCACAATTACATAGAAACCATATTACATACAAGTCACGTTTTCATTTCATGTTAAAGAGTTTAAAATATTAAAAGGTTTATCAAAGAATACATAAAATGATTCACAATTAACTACTTCATTGCTGAAGGGTTTATATAGGGTTCTTCAAAGGCATATTCATACATGAAAATACCCACAGTGAGATAAGATGTAATCTGGCATACATTCAAAATACTGTACGTTTACACATTGACTCAGCATAAGTATGTGGTAGAATATGACTGCAGTACACTTTGAATTCAGAGAAACATAAAGGAATTGGAAATGTAGTGGCAGCATGGGGGGCTTAGGGTATAGGGAGATGTATTTATCATGCAAGAGAAAGTGTAAGACGTGGATTAGCTGAAAGGAAAACCATGGAAAAGGGGAAATTAGAGTGGGGGATGAAACTTTTTTTTTAAAATGGCCCTACTTACAGAAATCTAAGTTAGGTAGGATGCAATGAAGGTATGTACAAAATAAGTGAGAAAATACAAAATACTAATACAGAAGTTAGGACAGGATAATACAAAACAGGAAAAGGGCATATGGGAAACAAAGTTCAATGTGTAGAGGGACTGAGAGAGGACACAAGAAAGCAAGAAAGAGAGAAAAAGAGCAAAGGAAAATATAAAGAACAATTAAAAATGAATGAGGATACATGGATAAACATCAATAGATGGCAATTAAATTAGGCACTTTCCAGAAAAGCTTTGAAAAACAACAAAAATACAAAAAGAAAAACAACAAAGTAAAAGGAAGACCGAGTAAAAGGGAGGGGTGGAGAGAAAGGTTACAGATAATCAACAAGAAAGGAAAACAGAAAGGACTTCTAGGCTGGCTGTGCACTGAGCAACAGCTTGACTTCAGCTCTCCCAGTGTGAAAGAAGAAACTGAGAGAAAAGGGCTAGTAATTCTGCCAGTTTTAGTAAAATTAAATTACTGACTAGTAAGTCCACTACCTGGATGCCTTCAAAAAAGAAACTTAGAGAGCCTGAAAGAAAGTCAGCTAGAAAAGGTGAAGAGAAAACACTGACTGGGAAGAATCCTGCTGCTGTTTAGCAAAAAGTAGTTCAAGCTCCAGCTTTAGTGCAAGAGATGTCTCCAGTAATTTATAGAAAAAAGCAAATCAAATGGGCTCAGAGCTGATTATAATAAATGAAACAACAAAGGAGTATATCAACTCAAATGAAGGATGCTGGAAGAAATGGAAGAATCTTTAACTAGCTAATTCAGATGAACTGATAAAACTACAAAAATCAGAGGTCAAAATGAAGAAAAGGCTGGCTAAGTAAGAAACTGCTCAGGAAGATCTGTTTCAAAATGGTAGAGGTAGAGGTAGAGGACAGAGCACACTGAGAAAACCTGGGATTTTCTGCTGTATCAGAGAAACTGGAAGGAACAGACTGTATTCATTTTATGAAAGCACAACTAAGCAACTGTACTGGTATTCCACAGTAGGATTTGTTAATTGAAAGGGCACATCATGTGCATGCTCCCAACCTGGTAATGAGAAAACAGCCAAGACTTGTATTAGTAAAGATGCAGTCATACCAGCAGAAAGAGTTGATCCTGACAAAACTGTATCAGAAGGGCAAGGTATTAAAATTGGAGACAGTAGAGTGTTTGTGGAAGATGATTGTTCACTGCACACCAGTCAGAAGAGAAGCAAATTTATCCCAGCAGTCAGGGAATGTTGAAAGGCAGGTGTGAGATCAAGCTGCTATAGCCAGCTGTCTACAGAATATTTTTTCTTGGTGGATCAAAGTCATTTTTATGCATAAAAAGCTAAGAAGGAGATACAAAAGTTTGTCCAACAAAAAGTGTGCCACCAAAATAAAGGTGACTTTGCTTCTCATTCTCATGATAATAAAGTTCATAGAGAGTCTTTCCTAATGAAACATTTTCCAGTGTTCCCAAGGAAAATTCTTGAGAGACAGAAAAAAGCACAGGCGTTGACCAGAAGAATCAGGAATACCTTGGACTTGAACCGGAATCTGGGGTAGGAGATGGAAATGAACAGGAGGAAGACCAGCAACATTTAAATTAGTGAATACATGTGAGACTATAAAGCATCAATCACATTTGTGAAGTATGGCTTTACAAGAAAAAGTGAATGAGAAATGTTGGACCTTTGTTAACTATGTTAAACTTGTAGTGAGACTGAAAGACATATACCCTACTTCATGACAATAATATTTGGAAGGACTCTAAAAGGGAAAAAAAAGAAAAAAGTAACTATAAGTAAAACAATTTTTATTCTTTACAATTTTTGTATAAAATTTCATGATATAGATTGCATGTTATACAATAAAACATTTTCAGTGATTGTATGTGATAAGGATACTAAAGTTGACAAGGCATTTTTTTCTTTTTTAGTTTTAAGACATGCAGGCATTACAATGTAAAAACAGAAAAACAACTAGACAAAAGTTTGTTTAAATCATTATGCTGTAATCCTGGCATGTTAAGATGGGGAATGACGTATAAAAGAGCACTGATTATAGTATATATAGAGTTGAGGTGTTTTCTTTTACTTTTGGGTGGGTGAATGTTTGGTTTAATGTGATTCACTTAATCTAATAACATTTTTCTGTGTAAGCCTGTAGGCTATAAAAATAAGAGTACACTATAAATGTAACAGAAAGTTTTCCTTTATGAAATAAATGTTCAGTGTGAGTTGAGAAGTCTGCAGCTGAGGGCAGCTGTGCATTCTGTTCTTATGTTTCCACAGAGATAAGCTAACTACAGGTGCATGTAGTAAATTGAGAGTCCTAGGCATTATTTGCTGAGGGAATCATAAAATTAAAAAGGTACATGGGCAAGCAGCTTAGTAGAAAATAAAGTTAGAAATTATTGGAAGTGAATAAGAGATAGTCGTTTTTCCTGGTACCCAAATACCTCAATGCATTAACTACAACAGTGTATAACTTATAGTTTTATTTAAAGATAACCAGTGAACTTTTTCTTAAGGCTAAAATATAATGTTTTCTGAAAGTATATAAGTGGAATAAAGATAAGGCAAGAACAAACATCAGTTAGAGTAAGTAGGAGCACAGTCTATAATATGCTCCTTAACATGGATAACCTTAATTTTAGGTTAGGTAATGTCAATGGATGCAGCTGTCAGCTTGGGCAATTGTTCCTATCAGGAGAGTTAAACTTCATTATTTGATGATGTACATAGTTGTGTGTGTTTGTTTTAAGTTAATATGTTATGGGGGCAATCTGGTGGTGTGTGTGTGTGTGTGTGTGTGTGTGTGTGTGTGTGTGTGTGTGTGTGTGTGTGTGTGTGTGTGTGTGTGTGTGTGTGTGTGTGTGTGTGTGTGTGTGTGTGTGTGTGTGTGTGTGTGTTTGAGAGTTTCAGTAAAACAAAGTAATAAGCAGAGGAATATGGAAATTAAGAAAGAGTACACATGGACATATTTATGGAATATGTAAGTATGCCAAGGTTAGAGGTAGATGAGGCTCAACAATTAACAGTTAATATAGGAGGTGCTGATATAAAAACAATGAGGCATAATCAATCTGTAGGAAAGTCCCTAGGACTAAATGTTATTCCTATAGAAGTTTGAAAGCTAGGAGGGAACAAAGAAAGATCTGGAAGGTTTTGTGTAACAGTATTTCAAAAGAAGGGGAGGCACATCATGGAAGAAAGCTGTGGTGACTGTAATACCTAAAGGCAGCAAAGATTCATCAAACGCAGCTTCATATAGGCCCATTTCAATTTTAAACCATGATTATAAAGTTTTCATGTCTATAATAGTTAGAAGGATGGCAAAGGTGCTGAAAAATTTATAGAAATGGATCAGTGTGGTTTTGTTGAGGGGAAGCAAACATTTGACAGCACTAACAGAACAATGATGATCCAGAAGAAAGCAAAATATAAGAAAATACCAATATTGTTGATGCACAGAAAGTATTTGAAAGAGTAAGCTTGGATTTTATGAGCAGGGCAATGGGAACTTGCTGATATAATAATGATATTAATAAGATTAATTTGGAGGATAAATAAGTGATCAGAGGCTGAAATTAAAGTTGGAATGCTCATCTCTGACAATTTGAGTCTGAAGAGAGGAATCAGGCGGGGGTGTCCTTTGTTATTTCTTTTATATTTAGAGCCATTGGCAAAGAAAATAAGGGATTCAGAAATTCAAGGATGTTATTTGTATGGTAATTGAGAAAAAAATGGCTTTATTTGGAAACAATATTATTTTGTATCTGATAAAACCAGAAAAGGACATCTCAGTGTTGTGGAACATTTTGAGACATTTTCAAGTCTTTTTGGGATACAAAAGTAATGACGATAAAACAAATGCTATAGCTCTAAACTATGCACCCACAAATGCATTATTTCAGAACATCCATAATCATGGGGACAAGGTAAAATTAAGTATTTAGGAATATGGATTTAAAAGGATTCTGTTATGACAGCTAAGGATATGTGGGAAGAGACTAAACAAAAGATAATACAAAAACTGAGAGACTGTAATCTCTTGTTTATGGCTATGGATAGCAAGACAAAAGCAGTGAAAATGTTTTTAGTCCCTTTAGCTTCATATACAAATCAGGCATATCTTAGTCAACCAGAGGAGAAGTTGTGGACAATAATTATAAGGAGTTGAAAGAATTAATGTTGGATAGAAAAAGGGCAAGGATCAAGTGGGATAATCTGATCCTTCCAACAGAACAAAGTGGTTCAGGATTACCCGGCTTGAAGGGATAATTTAGAGCTACATAGTTAAGGCTCATATGCATAACACAAACAGAAACCTAAAATAGAAAGTGGAAAGGGATGATGATGAAGCAGGGAAGAAATTCAAGAAATAAGGAGAAAGTGGGATTTTGAATACAGATCCTTACCTTACTAATACCTATGTGATGTGGACTGTTGCATCATCTTCTTAAAAAATCAACTTAAAAAGCATAAGATAATCAAGGCTCTTCTCCTATGGGACATCCTGGATTAACAATTTTAGTGTCATTTAATTAATAACTCCTTGCTGCTTCTAGTCCTGCCTATTATAAGCTAAAGAAGGCAGACCTAAGAAAGGTCTGGATACCATAAGGAGCTATGGGTTTTAACTGGACGTATACAAAAAGGCACTCTAGGATTGGATGAATTAAGGAGAATAACAATAGCCATTCAAAATATTATGTTCATAAAGTAGATGAAAGTATTTTTTGAACTATTCCAACACGAGAATGGAGAAAGGAAATTTTACAGATGGAGATCACTGCAATTAGGAGTACAGAGAATGGCAAGAGTAGGTTGGAATTAACTGAAGAAAACTGGCAAAGGAACCAAGGTACTGGGAGCAAATAACTAGAGAGAGAAAGGTAATAGAATAGACATTTGGACTGCAGGCAAGAGACTGCCTTCCCTATCAGGGATTGATCTCAGAGTATAGGCAAAGAAAAAGGGATAGGGGAATCCTAAGTAAAAGACGTGTTCTGGTAGAGTTTTTAGTTGAATTTAGAACAGAAACTACTGTCAAAATGGGATAAATTAGTAGGGTATATAAAATACTGCACAATAACTATAGGAACCAATCAGAGGTGGTTAGAAAAGATTAGGAAGTGAGATTGGATAGGCAATTCACAAGGAAAAAATGGGTCGACATATGTATTGCCCCCAAAAATATGCAACAAAGTCTAGAAGATTTTGACTTTTTGCTTGGAAGTGTTTGCATAGGTATTTTTATACCCTAAGCAGACTCCAAAGAATTTTAACTTGTGTGGAAGCCAAATGTTGGAGCTGTGATGGGGAAGAAAAAGGTAACTGGGAGCATATATTTTGGGACTGTAATGAGATGACAGACTTTAAAAATTCCTTAGAGTACTCTGTCAGAAATATTGGGTGAGCAAATGGGTGTAAATAAAGAAAATTTTTTTTTTTTTTTTTTTTTTGAGCTGGCATATAGGATCTGAGTTGTCTAGAATAGCAAGGCCTTGGTAAGTTTAATTTTGGTGGCTGTCAAAAAAGCAGTTACTAGAAAATGGAAATTAAAGTCTAAACCAACTGTTGATATATTGGATATTGTAATACAGACAAAATAACTGGAAGTGGGATCTTTAGAAAGGGTAACTTCCACAGGAAAAAAAATGGAAATTATGGGAACAACACATGCAGAATAATGTTTTGGAGAAGAATAAGTTTTAAGGGAAGGCAGGAATTAAGCAAATTATGTAATGCTGGATTGATGATAGTTATACAAAAGAATACATGTGATGTATAATGCTTGTAAATGGGAACATGTTAATATGTTTTTTTTTTTTATATGTGCATGTTTGCCTATGTCTTAAGTGATAATTTAGTAAAGGTGTTTAATAAAAAAAGAAAGGAAAACAAAAACAGACTCAGGTCTTAGTATATTCAGCTAATTTGCATAAAACACAAATCCCTGCCTAATAAAAAACAGCAAATGCACATTATTTTTCAAAAGAAGCAGCTGTTTTATAGTTAAGCATCAAAAGGAGTGTTCAAAAAGAAAGCTACATTAGAAAGCTATATCACAGCTACAGCGTATATTAACACTAGGCTATTTCTGTAGCCATGTACAGTGATGCAAACACTTATCTCAGTCATGCACACAACTTAGCAGCAGGTCACCACATTAAACCGTATGTGGGCAGAAAGCAGAAGTAGAAACCATACAAATTAGACATAAAAGCATCTAATGCAGAACAGTGGTTCTTACTTAACTGATTAATGCAGGTTATATAAATTCACAACAGAAACAAGGAAACTCAACCAGAAAATAAGTTATGAAGTAAACACCCACATAATATTAGTAAAGTATCCACAGACCCTCTTTCAAACCGTAGACTGACACAATTGTTACTATTATATATCAGTATAGCAACCCTATATGTTTTCATGGTAGACCTTATCATGTATAGTCATGATACAATGAATGTAGACATAACAGACTCCAGTACTGCTGATGTTAATTTTAGTAAGGTCTACTCTAGTGTGATGTATAGTCTTCTTCTAACAGGGGTCTATTAGCCCTTCTTAAAATAGTGTCACACAGTGCTTGAGCAAAGTTGCCTTTATTCCAGATGATGAATAATTTGTTCTATCTTTGCCAAGGTCATTAAGTGTGGTCACCCTTGGAGTAGCCCTTGCATTTTAACCCATCACAGGCAGCAATGAA
This sequence comes from Protopterus annectens, assembly GCF_019279795.1. Classification (NCBI taxonomy): domain Eukaryota; kingdom Metazoa; phylum Chordata; order Ceratodontiformes; family Protopteridae; genus Protopterus; species Protopterus annectens. Next base: position 102,608,568 of record NC_056729.1, read on the forward strand.
CAGCATACTGACACAGCGATAAGATGATTTCTTCATAGTCCCTGGTCACAGGATTCAAGCCTAACATCTGTTCTCTGTCTGTGTGAAGTTTGTCTGCTCTTTCCATTACTTTGTGGATTTTCTCTGGATGCTTTGGTTTTCTTGTACCTTTCAAACATATGCAGGCTGACTGGCTACACAAAATTGTCTACACATATTGTATTTACACTTTCCACTGAGGTCTGGATTACGGCATATAAGGTTCCATAGACTAGCCTACGTACCCAGTTAAGCTTTGGTATACCAGCTGCATACTAGATGTCAGATGTGTTGGGACATCTCTTAATGACAGCAAAATAAATTTTATCTTCTGAATTCTTTGGAGCTATATTTTTGTACAGCACTGTCTCCTTACAAGCTGAGACATCACTTGTTAGACAGCATGTGCAAACAGTACAAGTCGCCCTTAAGAGATGCCTCCCCCTTAATCATGTTCCTTTTATCCTGAGTCGTCTATTCGGTTATTGCTTTTCTGAAAAAAAAATTAAGTGTCACATAAAATTATAACTGTATCCTGCTGTGAGTTATTATCTAGCAAAATCTGAGAGATATACTCTGTGAGAAAGTCCATAAATATAGGGTTTTACACATGGAACAAATTCAATCTTTGCACATAGAATATTTTTACTCCTTGTGGGCCATTGCAAGCAGGACTGGTTTATTATCTGAAATAATTCTGAAATGGGCGCCTATGTCAGAGATCCATCCAAAAGAAGATTGGATAAAACAATTTAATCTGTTCTATCCAAAGTCAGGCCATTAGGAGAATATCTTGTGTAACCATCCAGGATAAAGTAACTTCTGCATGCCTTGCAAGTGATGTTAATATAGTTGCTTCCATAATATTTTCTAATGGGTGAATGCTTTGTACAGATAAGAGCTAGAGAGTTTATGACTGAATCGATTACTGAGTATAAGTTCCCAAGAATACTGCTAGATGAGATCTGACTGCACTAAATGCACAATAAACTTTTCAAATTACTGCTTACCTGACATGTGAGAAAGGCAGACTGAAATCAGTGCATAAAAACAAACTCTTTCATTTAATTCAGCTATGTAACATAGCAACCACCAGGGTTAGTTATAGACTCAATAGTTATGTGTGTAGGATTAAGTATTTCTGTCACTCCACTAAAAACCTCTCTCTCTTTCTCAGACACATACATGCACGCACACACACACACGCACAGACTAAAAGGTATTTAGTCATCGCTAGGTGTGTTTCCAGATCAGGTACATTTGTTACAATCTTCCTAGCCAGTTTTACCTTTTCACTGGATTAGTGACCTCCATGATAATCCACAACATACCAGCAATACCTCATGAACCTAATAACGTTCATGGACTAAAATATTTAACAAAGACTTCATGTCTGAAGTGGACTGTGTGTAACCAACTTGAAATCAAGGACACTGTACAAGAATATACAACAGTTCTAGTGCTTGCATAGGTTTCTCAAGCTGAAACTCCAGCAGTGGGAAAATGGGCATTACCAGTTTATTGTTGGAGTATGAAGATAAATCCTAAATCTGCACAACAATGTAGGTAGCCATCCAAGAAAAAAAGACAACTGAAATGAATCTTCACTCACTATCACCCATGAGAACAAAATGCTCAACCTCTAAAAAATGTCAACCTATAAAAGCACCATGCCGTCCCATATACAGTATTTATAGCAGGTAGTAATGCCAAATATGGCTAAGTAATAAATAACACATTAAATTGATTCACACAGTTTGCCAGAGAGTGGAAATGGGACTGTCAAGGTGGAGAGGTTTAAACAGAAGTGATCCAGGCACAAGGTCAGCTTTCTGTTTAACAGCTGGACACTGCTTTGTTGATTGACACATGTTCAAGTCAAGGGGATTTGGATATGAAGTATCACATTTTATTTGAAATAGCTTGTAGGGTTGCAGTTGTTTTGTTTGAAGCTAATATTAATAGTAGTAGCCCATATTCTAACTGGGCAAAAAAGGATGCCACTGCCCATGGCTTCCCTAACTAAAGGAGACAAAAACTACATTTTCTGGGCTAAAAATACTAGGTGGTTGACTTTGGATCATGCTTTTCTATGTGTATGTGGAAGTTTGGGGTTTGGCCAAGGCACACACTGAGGTATCTAAAAGTGGGAGTGGTTTAACTTTTTATACTCTTGCTTGAGTATTTTTGTAGAAATGTGTCAGGGTATTTAGAGAGATTTTTGTGAGTTTTGGTTTAGGTTTCCTTTGGGTTTAGTAAGATTTGTTAAGAAGACCAAGCATAGATGGTTAGTAGGTCTTACTAAATTTAGTCTTGGATGTCTTGGTGCTTTTAATTGGATCAATAAAGGATCATATCACCTCTATACAATAGGTGTTGTAAGTGTGGAAGTCATATGGTAGATTGTTTATGAAAGCTGGGAAGAGGAGGGGGCAGGGATTGAACCTTGAGCTATGCCTGTGTATATAATGGATTTGGATGAGCTGGTGGAACGGATTTTATTTTCACTGTTTGGTTATTGAGGAAGTTTTGGAACCACTGGGAGGCATCTGGACTGATACCTAAGTCTATGAGGCATGGTAATATTATAGAGTGGTCCTTTGTATCAAATGCCTTTGTGAAATCAAAGAATAGAGCTCCTTGTAAGTTGCCATTGTCAGAATTGGTTAGTATAACATCTGTCAGTGACCTTAGTGAGGTCATGGTGCTTTTTCCTGCCCTCAGAAAATGGTATTTTTGTGATATGACATGGAATTGTTTTAGGTAGTTGATGAGTCATTTTTAAATTATTTTGTCAAGCACCTTTCCTAGAGTATGCAGTACTGAAATTGGTCAGAAGTGGACAGTTGAGGAAGGTTTTGGAAATTTGGAAACGGATGTGATCAGTGCTTTTTTCTGGATATCAAGCATGGTGGGAGAGGCTAGGCATAGGTTATAGATGTGGAGTAAAGGGTTGATAGTGTATTTTTGGCAGTGATTCAAAAACATCTGATCCTATGGAGGGGCTGTCAAGTGTGATTTCTTCTAAGAGTGGTGTAATGTGTTTAGGTAAAATTTTGGTAAAGAGATGAGTGACATATACTCTGGCATTGTCACTGTGGAGGTATGTGACGGTAATTGGTGGTGTTAGAAGAATAGCTAACTCTTACAGGAAATTATGTGGTATGAATACACCTTTCTGATAATATATGCCTCTTGCCGATGAGATATTGCTTGAGGGTGGTCTGCCTACTAGGCTACTGATGCTTTGCCAAAATTGCTTTGAAAATTGTAGGAGTGATTGTTTGGTGATGTTACATTGTGTGGTATTGTGATATCTGGATGCCTCTGCTGGCAATTACACCAAAAGATGTAGTATAATTTAATGAGGGCTTTTAGCTCTTTAGTGAGCCATTCTGCTTTGGTATGCTTGAAGAGTATGGTAAATAAGATCAAGTAGATATTTTGGATAAAGAGGAAGGGTTGTGTTAGGTCTTGTGTAGATGTATATGCATTATCAGGGATGGTGAAGGGGAACCTGTCTATTGTAGAGAGGTGGGATTTAGATTGGAGATTTTAACACTGGATTTGGGTCTGAATTAGACCAGTGTTTGAATGTGTCTAATAGTAAGGTTATTCAATTTGAAGGTGATGGGATAGTTGTGGGGGGAGTTGTTATGGAGAATACTTGACTGTAATATACATATATACTGTACCAAACTGTACAGTATTGTACTGTAATACACACCTAAAAATCTTGGAGTTGAAGTAACCATGAGTTTGACTTGTCCAATATCCTTAGAGAGAGGCTACCTTTGACTGCTTATAGATCTCCTGTACATGAACTTACATGAATAATAACTTTTTTAAAGGCTAAACCTGTAATGTTTCCACTGTGACAGAAATGCTGGTGAAGATAAAACTGCATTTACACATGCATACGTATGAATATATATACACACACACACACACACACACACACACACACACACACACACACACACACACACACACACACACGAACAAACAGACACACATACACAACACAAACAAGGAACACTATGGTTTACCATGTTACATTTTGTTAACATTTAACGTGCTGTGTGTGGATATTACTGAATTAGGTTATGAAAGTCTCACTACAGACAATGGTGCTTTATAACATATGCCCTGTGATGTTAACTCCTGAGGTAAATGAAGAAAGGGGAAAAGATAGGTTCCTTTTTTAAAACATTTCTTTCTCTGAATTCGTGTTACCTGGGGGTAGTATATTAAGCGATTAGGGATGAGGGAAAGACTCCTTACTTCATGGGTTGAGGGGGTATAGATCCCTGCAAAAAGAAAGATTTAGTAGCTTGTGTGATATTTGGTGAGATTTAAAGCTCTTAATTATGATACAGAGCCATACAAACACACACACACACACACACACACACACACACACACACACACACACACACACACACACGCATATTTTCACAAACACACAGACTGTTTATAAACTTTCATTCAGATTCACAGAGTATGTCCTGTATCCTGAAAAAAAGAACTGCCTTTATCAGCACTGAGCTATTTCTCATGTATTATGCGTTGGAAAAGGAATGGATGGCTGATGTCCAGAGCCACCAGAAGGAGATTAGGGGACTAACCTGACATGATGACAGTTGTCTTCATTCCATGAAGCTGCTTCTCATGCTACCCTGCTCACCTTCCTTTTTCCAAAGCAGAGAGAACATTTTCCCTTTCCATACCATGAATAAACTGCATGTTAATAAGAATAGACTCTGTTTGTGCTGAATGTTGGCATATACTGGAGTTGAACTGCAGCAATAATGGTTAAAACTTTGCCGTCCTACCCTACCCTTACACCCAAATGCAAACACTCCCCTAAATGATATTGGTAACCATTTAAAACAGGGAGAGGGAATTAGCATTGCTTACTTTATTACATTTTTTTACTGGCACACTCCTACAAATGTGTATAGTTAGCAAGGTCATTTCAATAGTAATCTGCTCTTAGCAGATATTTACTATGCAAGAAAACAATTTTTGTTATTTCATATAAAGTAAAATCTCTGTTCAATGACAGTCATCTAATGTCTAAGCAGTGTACAAGTCAGCTTATAATATTCATGAAAGTAAACTGGTACAGCAAGGAGGTGTTCTATGAAGAAAGAATTAAACCACACTACATGAAGGCACTAAAGATGGCAGTGTCTCCATATTCATAAAACAAAATTTCACCTCCAGGCTCATAAGATAAGATAATGACATGGAACCTCTCCATGTCCAACTTAGTATTAACAAAACCCCTTATCACATCATAGTTAACTATACAACCTCATCTATGCCCTCCTTGGCACATACCTCCTACCTGAGTAGCATAGAGTCACTATGGATTAGACCAAACAACATTCTCCTAGGGGACTCCAATTAGCTGTCCTTCAGCTCAGAGACGTGTACATCCTCAAACATGTATGCACAGAGATTTCTTGTCTTCATAAATACAAACTCTCTTAGTCTGCACCCCAACTAGAGGAGACAAACCATTGGACTATGTCCTCACCAATATGGGACAGCTCTGTTCTCCACCAGATATAACTTTCTCCCTAGTCATATTGGACTATAAATTAGGCACATTCACCATAAGACTGAAACTGAAAGTAACTTCGAATACCACAGTATTCAGAGATTATGCTAAATCTAATCTACTAAAACTGTGTGATGACCTGGTTAAATTCAACAACACCCCTCCAACCTGATGACAGCACTGTGTATGTGGAATCCTTTACTGCCAAATTCTAGTCAAATGTGAATACATGCATCTGTCCCTCTCTGAAGTAAATATAATGCCAAATTAAAAAAAAAAACTCCTGTGGTGGAACCCAAATATAAACAAGATCTAAAATAAAAGAAAAAAAATCATTGCACACAATAATAAATGTAACTCCCAAGATGTCAGAAATGCTCTTGCTACGGTTCTCAAAAAAAAAAAAAAGAAATGCTCTTGCTAAACTTAACATGGAACTCCATTCCAGGATCAAATCAACCAAAGCTAGAAAAAAGGAGAAAAAAGACACCCAGGCAAAAGACAACCATAAATCCTTGTTTAACTGTGTTACAAACCTTAGAAACAATGCCTTGTACTGAACAGAGCTAATAGTAAATTATATCATGTACCGAGACTCTGAAGATATAGCCAGTGTAATGGACAAATGTATCTCTAAATTCATCTCCTTCTCTTCTTCTACATCCCCAGAGCACATATTTGCATCTACACCTCCCTCAAATCTTCCCAAGAAAAAGTCCTCAATTCAGTTTCCAAAACCAAGAACACTGCTTCTGTGAGGCTGAATAAATACCAGGTTGCTTACTGACCAGCCTGAAACAGGAGCTGTCTAAACCGATACAAAAGCTATTCAGTATCAACCTCCAATCAGGATTTTTTACTGGATGAATGGAAGACAGCAACAGTGATTTCCTTCACAAAGGTGGGACATCATTGGACCCTGGTAATTAGAGACCATTAAGGCTACAGAGATGATCATTATGGAATTAATAAATAAGGACATTGGTAACCTACAAAGTCTTGAGCCAAGCCAGTTTGGTTTTGTCAAGTGCATATCCTGCTAGCTAAATCAGGTGAGTTTCTTTGAGAAGGTTACTGAAGTAATGGATGATGGAAAACTGGCACACAACACATATCTAGACTTCACTCAGGCATTCCATACTATTACGTACTCATGTATTATCACCAGATTCTTCCAGCTAAATGTTAATCTCTATCTAATTCATTAGATAACAAACTAGCTCACAAATAGAATACAGGAAATTAGGGAAGGTAGCTGTACCTCCCCCAGAAGACTTATCATTAGTGTTGTACTGCAGGGTTCGATACTAAGATGACTCATTTTTGACATTTACTTCTCAGAGGTCAAAGCTAATTTTAAGGGTTTATTGCTGACAAAGATTACAGATGACTGCAAACTTTTTGCCTTCATAAACTATCCAGAGCACACTCAGAGGGCTTTTTCCAGACAAATAGCTGGTGTCATAATCATAGACTAAAACTAAATGCCAAAACATATATCAGTCTCCTTTGGAAAGCATGATGCCCCCTGTAACTATCATATTAATTACATACCTCTGAAAATTCATCCTGTACTTAGTGAGCTGAGAACCTATGTGGATTACAAACTGTCCTTCAATTTCATCTATCCACTATTGTAAGAAAGTCCTTTTCCATTGCACAGCTTATTAAGAGTATGGTGTATAGGTCCAGGGATGCGACCATTCTACTGTATTTGATACTTATTATGCTCATTATTGAGTATAATGCCCTCTTTGATTTGTACCCATCAAACATGTAACATAATTTGAATGACTACATTGCTTTCCCACCAAGAAAATCCAGGCCCTAATTATAAAAACTGCACTGACCATCTCAAAGCCTTGTCCCACTTCTCAGTATCATACATGCCACTGAGAGGTGATATCTGCCTCTTATACACAGCCTCAACAGACCCTATCCTCTTAGATCTACTGCACACCTGGTGGCATAAATAACCACTCTAGAGATCTTATTCTCTTCTGTAATATAAATAGAACACATTGGAGGGATTTATATGTATCATAGAGAATACCACATCTTTGGAATCATTTTCTTCACATAAAGCAAGGTACTTCCCTTACTTTATTCAAATGTAATCTTGATGAATGGATAGAAAACCACACATTCACCCCTAGTTTAACACTCTTATCTCTTATTGATAGGGGTAACATGTAACGGCTTTGTCCAGCTCTAAGTTATTCGTACTTAAGTTACAAGGACTAAAACCTTCATGAGAATGCAGGGCTAAGCTTTTAAAGATCCTCAGGGACCAATAGCCTAGTAACTACCTATAAACTTATGAGTCTATGAACTGCAAAGCCAAAAATGTTTCATATTTTACATACATACAAATACATACAAATATTTCAAGCATTGGCATTAAAAGCCCTTCTAGCTTGCCAATATACCATAACACTTGTTCCCATAATAAGTGTCCAGGCTGTTCTTAAAAATATCTAAACTAGTACTTGCTTTAATATAATTTGGTAGTCTGTTCCATGCATCAGCTACTCTGTCAGAGAACCAAACAGTACACTTCTCATTCCTATAGAATTTCCTACATAGGTTATCTGATGATTCTCTAGTACTTTATGATAATTCCAAACATTCCCAGAGGTAGTTGTCTCTAAATGTCCTATATACTTGAATAAGATCTCCTCTTAAATATCTATAAGAGACAATGTACAACTTCAGATATTTTAGTCTTTCATAATAACTTACATTTTCACATCCATGAATGCCCTTGATATATTTCCGCTGTACTCTTTCCAGTTTACTCATACTTGTTTTCTTATAGGATTTCCATATTGTTATTTCATACTCATGTTTGGGTTTAATGTAACTAACAAACAATGACTTCATCATTTTTGATTTCCTAGACTTTATAAACCTTTTTATGCAACCTATAGTTCTATTACGATCATTAACCAATTGGTTGATATGATAAGAAAAACTCATAGCTGAATCTACCCATATACCCAGGTCCTTAAATGAGTACAGTTTCAATCACTGGGTGCTGTACTAAATATTCACCTTTCAATTTATGTGTCAAATCTCATATGCTTAGTTTTTGATGTATTTATCAACATATTATTCTCCTGTGCTCAAATGGTCAATTTAGTCAAGTTATTTTGCAGACATGCCTTATCTGTAACATATGTAATCAGTTTACCCAATTTCATGTCATCTGCATATAGACAGTAGAACACCTCAGATGAAAAAGGTTAGGTCTGAAAGATACAATCTAAACAAGTAAGGGCCTAGGTTACAGCCCTGTGGGACACCCTGACTGGAAACAAGACACAAACAAACCATCTCCATTACTTTTCTACAATATGAAAGTAGACTTAATGGTCTACATGACTCTAGGTTTGTCCTACTCCCCTTTCCCTTGAAGACAGGTTTAATAAGCACATGTCTCCAATCTTAAGGAATCTCCCCATATTTATATGACCTGGTGAATAATAGATATAGTGGTACCATAAGTTCTTGCTGAAGTGTTCTCAGGTTACTAATTCTGTCTTCTCCCTGTGCTTTGTTTGGATCCAGTTTGTGCGCAGTTTTTTTTCAATATAATCTAAATTTTTTCCAGTATCTGGGGTTACCTGGATGTCAATGGTACAACTTGTTGCCCCTTTTGTGGAGCCATACTATTTTGCATAAGATTTTGTAAATATATCTATAATCTGTTGTGTCTGAGAATAAATTTTAGAATCTGCACACAGTTTATCAATTTGTGTGTCTTTACTCCTTCCACATCTTATGTATCTATAAAAAGTTTTCCTATTATGCTCAATATCGTTATATAAATTTTCTTCAAATTTTTCTTAATCTTGTCTCACACTATGCTTAACCTGTTTGTCCAGCTTGTTTATTTCAGTTTTCAAAGTTGTAGTTCAACCTGTCTTCCATTTCTTACATTTATTGTTTCTCATCATAATCAGAAATCTTGTTCTTATGGAAATATATCCCCCTGATGTTGTATGCCTAAATCCTGATGTTAAACATGTTTTTGATTTTTTGCACTCAAACAATTTCTCTTTCAAACCTTTTCACATTCCATCTGCAGGTTTTCCTCTGAACACCTCACTGCGGTTAGTTTTACACAGTGACTGTTTTGCTTCCATGTAATCTGTAATTAACCTTCTGTGCATTGGTTTAGATTTCAGTTTGGAAGAATTATCTAGCAACAAATTAACCTTTATAACCCCATGATCACTGCATATCAATGGTGGTAAAACTTGACTTGAAGTAACAGTAATTTCTTTAGGAATGCAAACAATGTCTAGTATGTTCTATCCCCTGGTAATTTTTTTTTTAACAATCTGAAGCAATTGTTCTTGAATATACGTTGTGAACAATTTCCTTACTAACATTGTTGAATCAATATTATTCCAGTCGGTTTCTGGTAAATTTAAGTCCCTAGCTAATATTATATTTCCCTGCTGTGTCATTGTATACTTAAAACTGTCAAAACGTTCTTCATCAAGAATGCAATAATGTTTCTAGTAATACACTATTAACAGATTAGCAACAATTGTTTCCATGTAGAATATGACACAGTGTTCAGTATCCAGATTTACTCTGGAGGGATTTTGGAAAGTTGGATCAGTACAGCAAAGTGCATTGCTTGCTAACAATAAACCTTGCTTAATATAACAATTTGAAGCCTGTGGGATTTTTGTAATACTTTCTTGCAAATGGACTAATATTTTCTCATGTTACTGACCATATATTTTAACCACTACTGATGCAATTAACTTCCGGTGCAAGTGAATGTTCAACATTGACAAATGCTTCTTTTACTTTTGAAGCATTCCAGGTTATCTAAAGCACTTCTGGAATAGCTTTGTCAGATCCTGGCTTGCAACAGTGTTATATTGTTTGGATTTATTCCCTTTTACAAATACCAAAGTACAAAATTATGAAGCCAGGAAAAACAAAAAGTAGCAAAACTTCACAATCACACAAATCAGTTAAAAGCAAAAATGTTCATCCTGCACTGTCCCCATATGAAGCCAATTGCACTCTCTAGTTATACCACTCCTGAGGTGGGTCTATGTTCAGCGATCAAAAAAATATTAAATCAAATGTGTCTACATCAAACGTTAGTCAATGAACATCACTTTTAACAAACAGGGATATCATCGAAAATAAAGTCATCAATGGCCATAGTTGGCCAACATAAAGGGACTTTGATCTACTACTAGCTTACCAGTAACTTAGCTTTAACTGAACCTGCCCTTTCCCAAATTTAGTTAGACTTTGGAGTTGGTATACATAATTAGTGGGTTGTGGGGAGGGCACAGCCCCCATATAGGGGGTGTGTGGGGGTGAACCCCCCCCACATAAGTACTGTTCCGTGTTCCCTAAATCCTGAATCCTTCTGTTGTGGGGACTGTGGCACCCACACTCCCCACTAATTATATATACCAACTCCAAGGTCACACTAAATTGGGGAAAGGGCAGGTTCCGTTAAAGCTAAGTTAATGGTAAGCTAGTAGTAGATCACAGTCCCCTTTATGCTGGCCAACTATGGCCATTCAATGACTTTATTTTCAAGGACATCCCTGTTGGTTAAAAATGCTGTTCATTGACTAATGTTCTATGTATAGCCGTTTGATCTAATATTTTTTGATCACTAAACATAGACCCTTCTGAGGTCACAATACCTTGGGGAGGGTGAAAACTACATATGGAAGCCATACTTTTGAAACTTGTAATTTGTTAATACATAAGAATTCTGGGCTTTGTAAATACAGTACTTGAAAATAATAGTAGGAACCTGTTTGGATGTTAGCTTGTGCATGGAAAGGATTTTCTGTGGTTACTAGAGCTAGGTGAATGAAGTTCTGAGTATGTAGTTGCCCTTCTGGTGAGACCTTGAGATACATTATTTCCTGTTTTGCAAGATCCTGCTGATGTTCTGCAGAGTGCTATGAGTATCAGAGCTATGTCTGTCTGTTGTCATCTCTTTTAGAGGTAAGGCTGGGTATTTTTTTTTTTTTGATAGTTGGCTATATTTTTATGAAAATTTGTGAGCTCATTTTAGGCAGCCAAACCTTGCTAAAGTTTGGATGCTTACATGAAGTTCCAAAGTCTTTGTAGTAACACAGACAATTATCATAAAAAGTCCACAGCCTGATGGCTGTACACATAACAGTACAGTATATCAGTCATGACAACAATAATCCTGAAATGCTCCAGACCTCATGTATGGATCATAATGTCTTCTTATGGTATCTAAATGATTGTGTACCACTTCTATTTGTGTAATGGTGTGTGTGTGTGTGTGTGTGTGTGTGTGTGTGTGTGTGTGTGTGTGTGTGTGTGTGTGTGTGTGTGTGTGTGTGTGTGTGTGTGTGTGTCTGTGTATCTGTCTGTATGTGTGTGTGTGTGTATGAGTGTGTACATGATCATGTACATAAGCTTATGTGCACATGTGTGCATGTGTGTGTTTTATTTGTAAGGATGCTAAATGGGGACAGTAATTTTAAAAGAGCAGAGTATCATGTAAGTGCTACATTCTGACTGTCAAGATGGCAGTGTCACATATTTGACTTGACAGTGAGCCATGTTTTACAATTAAAATATAAAAAGTTATTTTATAGTTTTCTGTAGTTAGCTTTTTCCTATGGAAGGATGATCTTATGTAACTGAAATAGTTTTCCTTAGTGATGAAATGGCATAGGTATTCCTTTTGTTTTCTCACAGCACTTAATTTTGTGCTATGAAAATGCACATTTGTTATTTTGTTGGCTCACTCTGTAGATTAATAATACCCCCCCCCCCCCAAAAAAAAAGCACACTGAATATCCCAGATATGAAAAAGATCAACTAGTTCTCTAGTATTTTACTTATTATTGACAAACAAACATAACACACTCTAGTACCTTGGCAGACAATCTGCCTTCAAGGATAAAACATACAAAACAAAGTATATTTATAAAATGCTAAATTAACAAACCGTTAATGACCATTTAAATTTAGACTAATAAGGGCTTCAAAGGCATGTTACATTGACATAATTAGGTAAAAAACTATATACAGTGCAATGAAAAAGTATTTGCCCCTTTCCAGAGTTCTTATTTTTTTTCACGTTTGTCACACTTAAATGTTTCAGATCATCAAACACATTTAAATATTAGACAAAGATAACCCAAGTAAACACAAAATGCAGTTTTTAAGTGATGATTTTATTTATTAAGGAAAAAAAATATCCTAACATATATGGTCCTATGTGAAAAAGTAATTGCCCCCTTGTTAATCATGAAGTAACTGTGGTTAATCGCATTTTGGGGAAAGCTGAATTCACTAGCCACTCCCAGGCTTGATTACTGCTAGACCTGTTGAATCAAGAGATCACTTAAATAGAACCTGTCAGACAAAGTGAAGTAGGCCAAAAGATCCCAAAAAGAAAGACATCATGCCGCGATCTAAAGAAATTCTGGAACAGATGAGAAACAAAGTAATTGACATCTATCAGTCTGGAAAAGGTTACAAAGCCATTTCTAAAGCTTTGGGACTCCAGCGAACCACGGTGAGAGCCATTTTCCACAAATGGAGGAAACATGGAACAGTGGTGAACCTTCCCAGGAGTGTCCGGCCTACAAAAATTACTCCAAGAGCGCAACGATGACTCATCCATGAAGTCACAAAAGAACCCCGAACAACATCTAGAGAACTGCAGGCCTCACTTGCCTCAGTTAAGTTCATAGGTTGGTACTAGGCTATCAGCCCTAGGGCCTATACAAGCCTAGCCATAACAATTCCCTGGCTATTTCTTCCCACACTATTTACTTCCCTGGACCCCTGTCTAGCAGGGTGACTGACATGATCCACTGGGTGAATTTCCTTTCTCCCATCCAATCGTCAAGGTTCCTTTTGAAGATGGCCAAAGAGGCACTCTGCTTGACATGTATGGGCAATCTATTCCAGAGTCTGGGGAGTCTCTGGGTCAGGAACCTATCCCTCCAGCATGTTTTGTTTATTGTGATGACAAGGTTTAGATCCCTGGAGCATGTGGCTCTGAGGGATTGGGATTTCTTTAAGTGTAGCATGTCCAACAGCTCTGGGTTTGACATGGCCTTGTATGTTAAGCAGAGATCGCCACTGAGTAGACGATATGCGACAGAGTATAGCTGGAGTTTTTTAAGGCAGTCAGCCTAGGGCATCTGCTTTAGGCCTGTGATTCTTTTAGTGAGGTATTTCTGTGGCCTTTCCAGTTGTTGCAGATGTCTTGAGAGGTACATACCAAATGGGGTGTTGTATTCTATAATGGGTCTAATGACGGATGAGTACAGTAGGTCAATGACCTCCTTTTTTCTGGATGAAAAGCCCTTAGTGATGAGGTGTGCCACATAGAAGGATTTCCTGACTGTTGTGGCGATGTGGTTATCGAAGGTGAGACCACTGTCCACCTGTGTCCATAAGTCTCTTATCACACTTTCAGTGTTTAGTGTACTGCCACCTATATGGTAATTCACGGATACATGTTTTTTCCAAAAGGGGATAACTATACATTTCTTGGCATTGAGCTTGAGCCCATGGTTCTGGCACCAAGCATCTGTTTCTGTAAGGCCCTTTTGTAGAGTATCCACATCATTTGGGGATTCAATAATGGCTCCCAGTTTGCAGTCATCTGCAAACTTTGTTATCCAGAGTCCCTTAGTGTTGGCCTGTACTTCAGAGAAGTACATGCCAAACAAGAGCTGTCCCAGGACTGAACCCTGAGGTACTCCAATTGTCACTTGTCTGGAGCTGGATTTGGAGTCGGCTACTTTTACAGTGTGGGTTCTATCAGTAAGCTAGTTAGCAACCCATTGAGTGACGTTGTTCATGACTCAACCATAAGAAAGAGACTGGACAAAAATGGCATGCATGGCAGAGTTCAAAGGCAAAAACCACTGCTGACCAAAAAGAACATAAAGGCTCATCTCACTTTTGCCATAAAGCATCTTGATAATCCCCAAGACATTTGGGAAAACATTCTGTGGACTGACGAAACAAAAGTTGAATTTTTTGGGAGGTGTGGTCCCATTACATCTGGCGTAAAAGTAACATAGCATTTCAGAAAAAGAACATCATGCCGACAGTCAAACATGGTGGTGGTAGTGTGATGGTCTGGGGCTGCTTTGCTGCTTCTGGACCTGGATGACTTGCCAATTTGATGGAACCATGAATTCTGCTCTCTACCAAAAATTCCTGAAGGAAAATGTCCGGCCATCAGTTTGTGACCTCAAGCTGAAGCGCACTTTGGTTCTGCAGCAGGACAATGATCCGAAACACACCAGCAAGTCCACTTCTGAATGGCTTAAAAAAACGAAATGAAGGTTTTGGAGTGGCCTAGTCAAAATCTAGACTTGAATCCAATTGAGATGCTGTGGCATGACCTTAAAAAGGTGGTTCATGCTCGGAAACCCTCCAATATGGCTGAATTAAAACAATCCTGCAAAGAAAAGTGGGCCAAAATTCCTCAACAGCGATGTGAAAGACTCATTGCCAGTAATCGCAAATGCTTGATTGCAGTTGTTGCTGCTAATGGTAGCATAACCAGTTATTACGTTTAGGAGGCAATTCATTTTTCACATAGGGCCATGTAGGTTTGGATAGTTTTTTTTCCTTAATAAATAAAATCACTTAAAAACTGCATTTTGTGTTTACTTGGGTTATCTTTGTCCAATATTTAAATTTGTTTAATGATATGAAACATTTAAGTGTGACAAACATGCAAAAAAATAAGAAATCAGGAAGGGGGCAAATAATTTTCCATTGCACTGTATTTTAAAATGAACTTATCCTCCATCTGCTGTCTATGGCCAGTATTGATAGTCACTTACGCAAATGCGATAGGGGTTTTCCTGATGTTTATGCTTAAGCACAGCAAAGGTGAGATTCACAGAGGACATTTATGCTAATGCTGAAGGACTTAAAAATAAGGAGATGCACATGAGACGTGCTGCAAAGTGTAGCATGCTAATGGGTTTGCAATTCATAATGCGACACCTGCACAGTACACACATCCCTTGTTATATGTGGTACTTTGCCTTTGATATTGGAGTTGCAATCCAGGAAATTGCCTCTTAGCCATCCTTTTATTAGTTTGCCCAAGTGTGCACAAGCACTTCCCTGACACAAAAATTAATTATTTCCCCCAGCACCCCCTTCATTAGTTTGTATTAAATATGCACAAGCACTAAAATGACATAATAAAATATTTTGCCCAGCAATCACTTCAGCTGTCTGACCATGTATGCACAAGCACTTCCATGACTTACAAAGTATTTCCCCAAGCGAGCCCTTCAGTAACATTTGTTAGTATGCACAAACACCAAAATAAAACATTCACACAAGTTACACCTTTAGTAACATGTCCTAGTATGCACAAACACCAAAATAAAACATTCACACAAGTTACACCTTTAGTAACATGTCCTAGTATGCACAAGCACCAAAATGAAACATTCACACAAGTTACACCTTTAGTAACATGTCCTAGTATGCACAAGCACCAAAATGAAACATTCACACAAGTTACACCTTTAGTAACATGTCCTAGTATGCACAAACACCAAAATAAAACATTCACACAAGTTACACCTTTAGTAACATGTCCTAGTATGCACAAGCACCAAAATGAAACATTCACACAAGTTACACCTTTAGTAACATGTCCTAGTATGCACAAACACCAAAATAAAACATTCACACAAGTTACACCTTTAGTAACATGTCCTAGTATGCACAAACACCAAAATGAAACATTCACACAAGTTACCCCTTCAGTAAAATGTCCAGGTTTGCACAAGCATTAAAATGAAATAATTTGTCAAGCGACCTCTTCAATACAATGTCCAGGTATGCACATACACCAAAATGAAACAGTCACCCAAGCAACCCCTTCAGTAATAAGTCCAGGTATGCACAAGCACTTAAATGAAACATTTGTCCAAGCAACTCTTTCAGCAAAAATGTCTAGGTATGCACAAGCACCAACTAATCTCCCCTCGCATCTCTGTATTGTCCCTGAAAACTGCTGTTTATTGGAGTAAGTTCAGGGCTATTTGCACATTTTATATGCAAATGAACTTGATATAGATTTGTGTCTATGAATTGAACAGCAACTCCTTCACATCTTCATATGCATGCTCACAGTTTGGGATTTGCATATCCACGTAGCGCCACTCTTCGCAGATCAGTACGAATATGCGAAGCACCAGACTGTGAATACCTCCCTATGTCTGTTATTCTGTTTTCTAGACCCAATAAAAGAAATTTTCATAACATACTACATACAAAAGTGTCAACTAAAAGTGAACAAGATAAAATTAAGTTCACCTTTTCTCTTTTTCCTGAAAGTGCTTTTCTGTGTTAGCATATGTGCATTATATTCCATTATATACATCTATATCTGTCTATAAATATACACATATATGTGTGTGTATGTTTATAGATGGCTATAGATATAGATACACACACACACACACACACACACACACACACACACACACACACACACACACACAGAAATGAATAGAAGTTTGGATTTAAATGGACAGAAAAACAACATGAGATCTTTTTCTACTTGCTCTGTGGAAAGATTAGTGTAGTTTATCTCATGTGGATATGAAATATATTACAGTAGCAACAAGACATAAAATTTCATGTTTAGGATACAAGAAAACCTAATAACAGACATTTTAATAAATATGCTGAAAATTATGTCGCTAAAATATTTTAGTTGAACTGACACTTTTATATGTATAGGGTAATGTTGGCTTTGAAAATGTCTATGAGATGGGCTATAGGGCAGGATAAGGAAAGTATGGACCAGTGACAGGCAAGTTCATTTTAAAATGGAATACTTCATTGCCATTTGGATTTATTATGAGGGAACCTAATGATGCATTACATCTCATTGTATCAATACTAAGTGAACTGTATTTATTTAAGTAAAAGGGCAAATTCTTGATATTTAGTTTCCTTGGTACTAGTTTGTCAAAATTACTGTGTAAATAGGATTCAACTAACTTTGAAACTGGGTGTGTCAGAATAAAGAGAAATGGTAAAAACTTAATGAAACAAGTTTTAACTTTACTCCGAGGTTGTGTGATCTCAGAGTTAGTATATTTAGAGATGGATGGTGTAGGAGTCAAGCCCCCACAATGGGAGGTGCATGGGGATAGTCTCCCTTCAGAAATACTTTATAAATATGTTAGTTTTGTTTGTTTGTATTTCTGTTTATTATGATGTGTTTGAGTTGTCAATAGTTTGTGCTGTCAACAGTTTAGCATTCATCAAATCTTTATGAAAGGAGACTCAGTGGATTCAATTGACTCCTAATAATGGTATGGCTTTGAAACTCTTATTATTTTAAACTGAAGAGATTCTTAATGATGTGTTAAATATGATCATTTATCTTACTATAAATATCCCTTTTACTTTTCATATTTTATCCTTAAAGTAGTTGACACTGCCAAGTTCTAGGTATACGTTATTTTTATATTCAAATAAAAAGTAAAACAATACAGATCTGGCTGGCATTTTTTAAATTACTATACCCTTATAGAATGCTAAGCTTCCAGTTAGTTTGATTTTCTTATTTTGCCCATATTTTAAAAGGAAATAGTCAAGAAGTGAAATGCTTTCAGTATTTATTAGTTAACATCTGTTTGAATACTTTTTGCACACTCATCATCAGAGGTAATGCTATGACTCTCTATAGATTTTAAGGTAGCTGTTATAGACGTTAAGGTTGATAGAACAAGACATTATAACTTCTGCTTAAAAATATCTTTATAAACATGGGGTCAACACTTGACTATTAAAGAATATGATTCAGTATGAAAGAATATTATAAAATGAATCCAACTCTTGCGAAAGCATTCTAAAATTATACCCCATCAAAACAGAGTTTTAAAAATATACATAGACTCCCGTATAACTACCAAGCTTTATATTGCCCATTGTTCTAATTTAACATTAAACTAGCTTTAATTTGTTGAAATCACACATTTGATTTAATAATTTGCTGACCTTTCAATAAATTCCTGCACTCCTAATTTTATTTTATGGTATAAAGGGATACAGTGGTTTTCACCCCCACCCCAACCCCCGCTCTGCATCTGTAACTAATGAACAGGCCTCATATGAAGACTATTCCTCATCTGTAAACAGTGGTTATGCCGTTTACAATTATATTTATACTTCTAAAAGTTAACATTTTAGTTAAACTCCTCTTAATACCATTTCTTATAATGTTTAATTTTTAGATAATGTAAGAAGCTGAAGTATGTAATGGAAGGAATGAATAGTGTATCAAGTACCCCTATGTCATCCAACAGATTCTGTCAGTGCATGAATACTGAAGTGATCTCTCTTTTCTTTCTTATGACTGAATTTCTTCCACATTAAAATGGTGATTCTACATGTATTTTTGTTAGGTTGCACAAAGGTAGTATAAAGGTTCTTCCTAGTAAGGCTTACTTTTATCCTGAGTTTAGACAAAAGTCAGTCTTATATTTTACGTAAAAATAGTGAAAATGTCAAAGGACTGATTAAAAACAAAAATAAATAAATAATTCTGGCCAACAAATGCATCTTTTTTGTGGAAGTGTAGCCATAATGTAATGCAATCTTTTATGTACATCACAATCCTTTCACAAAGCTCTCTAAAGTGACGTCCTGCTCACCAGACTGAGTAAGGAGAAGGTCACAGTAAGCTGCCTGTCGGGCGCTAGAATCCGCCACATAACACAAGCACTCAGGTCTCTCAACAGCAGGTACAAGTACGACTCAGTCATTGTCCACGCTGGTGTCAACGACCTGAGACATACCTCCTTGGACTACATGAAAAGAGACATTGAGGAGCTCTCTGATTATGTAGCCCAGGCAGGTATGACCCTGACCTTGAGCAGTATCCTACCCTCACCTAGAATGATGCCACAATACAGTGATAAGATGATCAGCTTTAATAATTGGCTTAAATTCTGGTGTCATTCAAAGGGGATCCAATGTCTGTCTGCCTGGGATGACATGCTGGACAAGCCACGCTGCTTTGCAAGGGACGGCTTGCACCTGTCACCCCTGGGCTTCCGGATATTGGCAAAGGCTCTTGCCACCCCCATAGTGCCTTTTTAGGCAAGGCTCAAATTCTAAACCTACCACCCTAGAACACAAAAAAGGAAAAAAACTAAGGGTAATGCTGCTCAATGCCAGAAGTCTCAATCTCAAGATGCACGCACTCGAGGCCCTTCTCAGTATGGAGAACATCGATGTCTGTGCTGTGACAGAAACCTGGTTCAAGGCTCCTGAGAGCACCCCAGCACTATCAGGTTTTACCTCATATCATGCGTTCCGGCCACAAAATCCGGACAACACCAAGAAAGGAGGGGGGTGTCCATATTCATAAAGGACACCCACACCTCAAGGTTGGTGGCAACGCACGATGCATCGGAGACCATCCAGGTGCAATTAACCATAGGCAAGACTGCTCTGCAATTTGTAGCACGTTACAGGCCACCCTCTCAAACTCAGGAACCTCACATGGCCTTCCTGAAAACACTGGAGAGGATAAATGTATCTCCAAACACCATCATACTAGGTGACTTCAACTACCCTAATATAGACTGGGAACACTACTCAAGCCCAAACACTCTAGCCCAAAGGTTCCTGGAGTTCATAAACTCAAATGCCATGGAACAACTAGTCACCATCCCCACAAGAGGAGAAAACATACTTGATCTCATCATCATGAACATGGGATCACAATGTTCAACACCGGAAGTATACCCCTCACTGGTGAGATCAGATCATAAACTAATCTCGCTGGAGGTCCTCATCCCGCCCCACCTGAAATAAAAGAGACCACAGTGAAAAACTTCTCAAAAGCCAACTTCACACTTCTAAAAACTAGTGTGGTCTCCTTTAAGGCCCCTGAGCCGGTGGTAAACATTACTCAAACCGCTGAATCACTTACAAATGCCTTCTACCAGCACCTACAGGACTGCATGGATCAGGCAATCCCAAACAAAACTAAGACACTCTGTACCAAAGGCAAGCGTCCAGTCTGGTGGACCCCAGCCATAAACAAGCTCTACAACAAAAGGAGGAAGCTACTACAAGATAGAGCAAAATCCTTGAAAGGTAAGACACCTTTGATCATTATAAGTGAAAAACTAAGTGCTCTCATAAAATCATCCAAGGCAAATTTTGAGAGAAAAATCGTCAAGGACTCAAAAGACAATCGTAAGGCCTTCTTTAGCTATGTTAGAAACCTAGGAGGAAACTCCCAGATATGCTCAGAATTAGTTCAAAATGATGTGAAGATTACTGAATCTACAGACATTGCCAACATACTGGCTGACAGGTTCAGTGCTAACTTCTCCCCCCCTCCCCCCCAAAAGGAGAGATATCTATACCAGAGGATTGTAGCCCCCCAAACATCTCTAAAGCCCAGGTGAAAACTGCTCTCTCCAAGGCAAAAAACAGCATCCATGGGACCGGATGGTGTCCCCGGCTGTGTGCTCCACGAACTCAATGAGGAATTAAACCCGCAGTTAGGACAGCTGTTTAATCTTAGCCTCACCTCAGGATACGTACCCAAGGAGTGGCGCATGGCGACTGTGGTCCCACTGCACAAGGGCGGTGCCTCCACCGACCCTGGAAATTACCGTCCCATTAGCTTGACAAGCCTTATCTGCAAAGCCATGGAGAGGATCATAATGGAACTCATAAATAAAGACATAGGGAACTTGCAGACCTTGGATCCAACCCAGTTTGGCTTTGTCAAAGGCAGATCATGCCTTTTAAACTTGGTTGACTTTTTCGAAACAGTCACCAAGGCCATTGATGAGGGTAAGGCAGTCCATACAGCCTACCTCGACCTGGCAAAGGCCTTCGACACAATACCCCACTCAGGTATCATCGAAAAACTCATCAGCTTGAATGTAAACCCATACATCACAAGATGGGTTGCAAACTGGCTAAGTGACAGAACCCACAGGGTCAGAGTTGCTGGCGCCATGTCAGACTCAAAGCCGGTCACAAGTGGTGTCCCACAGGGCTCAGTCTTGGGTCCACTCTTGTTCGGCATCTGCTTTTCTGAAGTACAAGCAAACACAGGAGGGTTATGGCTGACAAAGTTTGCAGATGACTGCAAACTGGGCGACATAGTCGAAAACACATCTGACACAGATATCCTTCAGAATGGCCTCACAGAAACGGATAACTGGTGCCAGAGCCATGGCCTAAAGTTAAACGCCAAGAAATGCATAGTCATACCCTTCGGGAAAAACAAGGTTACCCCTAGCTACCATATAGGTGGCAATCCACTGAGCACAGAAGAAGTTATCAGGGATCTGGGGACCCAGGTTGACAGTAACCTTTCATTTGACACTCACGTTGCTAAAGTAGTTAGGAAGACCTTCTACATTGCCCACCTGATCATGAAGGGATTCACATCTAGATCAAGGGAGGTCATCGTACCCCTGTACTCATCACTCATTAGACCAATGATTGAGTACAATGCCCCATTCGGAATGTATCTGACCCGACACCTGCAGCAGCTGGAAAGGCCCCAAAAGTTCCTCACCAAAAGGATAAAGGGTCTCAAAAATATGTCTTATGCTGCCTGATTGAAAGAACTCCAGCTCTATTCAGTCGCATACCGCTTGCTCAGAGGTGACCTGTGCCTGACATACAAGGCCATGTCAAACCCAGATTTGATGAATATGCTTCACCTCAAAAAATCTAGATCC
The DNA here is from genome assembly GCF_019279795.1 of Protopterus annectens. NCBI lineage: Eukaryota > Metazoa > Chordata > Ceratodontiformes > Protopteridae > Protopterus > Protopterus annectens. The sequence goes on from NC_056729.1 coordinate 102,630,933, forward strand.
CTCAGAACCACCAGGGCGGGAGAATTAAACCTTGACACGGTTATTAATAGAACGTGCTGGAGGGACAGATTCATCACCCAGAGACTCCCTATGCTGTGGAACAAAATCCCGGTACATGTGAGGCAGAGCACCTCACTGGCCTTGTTCAAGAGGAATCTTGACCAATGGATGGGAGATCGCAGATATACCCCAGGGATTACTTCAGTGTCACTGCTTGACAGAGGCACAGCAAAATAATAGGCATAGTTTTCTTGAAACTAAAAGGGGTGGCGAAAGCCACATAACTATGGGCTAGGCTTATAAATGCCCCTGGGCAGATAGCCTAGTATGAACCTATGAACCTATGAACCTATTTCCATTTCATAATAATAAACCAGTATGTATAGCCTTGAATGATAAAATCATAGTTTCTTATTGCTGTCATAAGACAGATGATTGTGAAATTGAGAGGACACATTGTTAAGAACCAGTTAGAAAGTACAGGGCATACAACTGAGTTGACATCAGGTAAGACATTTGTCTACATTAATGCTTGGTCATTCTATAACCACTGTTTCTTTTGTTTCATTTTTCCTTTTTCTAATACTTAACCATGCAGTCATGTGATTTTATTGTTTCCTTTTTCTTAATCTTTCTGTCTATATTAGAGTTCTAGAATAGTTGATGATATACTCAAATCACTGGAGAAGCATTTTCTAACAGTTCAGAAAAGCTATTTCCTAAGTCTGCTATGGATAATTGCATCTCATGTTAACTACTTGCAATAATCCAAACCCAAAACACACATCAAAACAGCAACACTCCCAACGTCACAAAACACAAAACATTTTCTGCAGGGGAGTAAGTCCTCCTGGACCCCCTAATATGAAGGCAAGTTCCCACATCCCCAGTCTATACATATAGCAATTCTAAAATCTCACAAGCTCAGAGAAGGTGGAGAAAGTATGGAGAATGTAACCCCCATCTTCTTGCTCTTCTCTGAGTCTGGCCATCATAACAGGACACCAGTGAGTTTTTATGCCTGATGTTCTGAATGTCAGTCAGCTACCCAGTGACAAAGAGTAGGGTTCCTCTATTGGCAGTACATGGTGGTATTTTATTGGTTTTATTAAAAAAATGTAACACATATATTCACTTACTCTTTTGGGGGTCTGTTGTATAATAGAAACAAGACAGTATGGGGTATGGTGTACCATGGGATATTGGTACTTCCCAGGTGCATGAGATACTCAGCTCATGTTCATCACACGGCGCCTTACAACAGAGCTGAGAAGCACCATTATCTACGGTACTGCACACTTTGTCATTCTGCTATTAAACTAACTCCTTAGTAGGCAGCTCAGTCTACGCTGATGTTGTAGTAAAGAAGTAACCTGGGAGAAACAGGCTGGCAAAAGAAGAGGATATAATGACTGGCATGGGTGAAAATGAGTAGGCATGATTAAGGGCTTGTATAAAAAAAGAACTACCTTTTATGGGATGGAGAGCAGTTTTTACATATTGGAGAGAACAACTGGGTATGGAGTAGGTGGTGGGAGGGAGTAAAGCAGCATTCATCTTCTGGGTCAACCTACATTAGCTAGCGGCGTGAAGTGGAAGACATTTACTTTTTTTATTTATTTTTTAACCAGGTAAGTGGACTGCAGCTTAGACCCATTTCTGCCATGATAATAAAATACAATGTTCGTATCAACCAAAGGTACATACCATGCAGTTATTGTAGGATTCATATTTACAGTGATGCATTCCTACTGATATTATTGAAGCATTCATATTTACAACATTTGGAAGGCTCTGTTAGTACTTTATCTGGTCCATATCCATACTGTTGACAGTATTGTACCCGTGCGTACAATACAATCGGTAAACAGAGGTGTTTAACAAACATTAACATAAAGGAAGGACTCAGTAAAAGATGCAAGTGATGTTAGCAGGAAATATTACTATAATTTTGTCTAACTTTTTTTCATTTTTCAGGACAAATTTTACAGACATTAAATAGTGTGTCAGTGGGTGGGTTATGGCTCCATCATATGCCAACCTATTTATGATGTATAGGGAGAACCAATATATAGTCACTTCAGAATTTGGGGTTAATATTACATTTTATAAATGGTTTATCGACGATGTGAGTTAACTGGTTAACACCTGAGGAAGAAAGAGGCATGAAGAAAATGCCTTACTGTATTATAATTTTTTGCCGGGGATACACAGTTTTAGTTAGCGGTTCTATTGGGATGGTTTGTTTAAATGGGGGGATAAAGATATGCCTGAATATAACAAATTACTAGCATAGGATGGAAAGGAGAATAGATTCAACATTAATGAAGAGGAGAGAGAGAGAGACAAATAATGGAGGGGGGAGAGACAGATAGGAGGATGATAGTGATCATAAGCCACAGACCACATACATCTTGCATAAAGAAAATTATTGACAGTAATTGGAAATATTTAATTTGTTATGATGGGATGGATACATTTTAGGTTTGAGTACTAGTTTTATCAATAGATAGACTAGAAATTTGAAGGAACTGTTCCTGTCTAAAATTGTCACTTCCCCAGGAATAGGGGAATGTTTAGTTGTGGGGATGTTGACAGTGTCAGTACTTTAATACAGGGAAAGATTCTATGACAATAAATAACAGGAGAGATATCAATCCTTGAAATGTTTACTGTTTATCCAAGAATGTAATATATTCAGCTACTTGTTCTTCCTGACCAGTGTTTTATGTGGGAAGAACTACAGGGATACTAAAATAAACAATTTATGAGGACACCAGGGACATTCAAATTGTAGATATTATTTGTCTTGTAATAATTTTAAGAAATTTATTTTCATAATCATGATAACGTGGTTATGGTCTGAGAGTGGAAGATCTAAAAAATAAACTGGGCAATAAGGAATTTGCCTGGCAAGTAAGGCGTGATGCCTCTACTGTTACAGGCATAATTGATGCTTTAAATTTTAAATGTGTATGTAGTGAATTATAAGCACTTTTCAAATTATGGATACATGTCTTTTTGTATTTTTTAATTGAAATTCAGTAAATATTTAGGTTCATAGGTGTATACTAGGCTAACAACCATAAGGGCCTTTTTAAGCCTAGCCATGCATCCCAAATCTCTGACAAGTTCTGGTACCCTTGATAAGTGTAAGCAGGGGCTTGGGAGATGAAACATTTACAAGCAGGGGCCTGGGAGATGAACCATTTACAGGCTGCCCTGTGTCCATTAGAGACATATTTGACAAACCAGGGATGAATTTCCTGTTCCTCATCCAATTGCCCAAGTTACACTTAAAATGGGTTAGGGGGAAACTCTGTTTCACAGGCATGGGGAGCTTGTTCCAGTGAAGGGGAAGTCTCTGGATTCTAGAGAAGGGGCAGTTCTGTTTCTGTGTTTCATATCTGTATTTAGGAAGCACAGTGGAGCAGCAGATAGTATTGTTATCTCATATTGGGCACTCCAGTTTCCTCCCACACTCTAAAGACATACATTAGGTGGATTAGACCCTTTATGAGTGAGTGTGTGCACATGTGAGTGGTATGGAGGAAGAACAACTGAAGGACACTGTTGAAGTGACACCGCAACCCCATGTGCAAAAATGGGAAAAGAGGTTGTGGATGAAAGGACGGATAGATGGATGGATGGATGGATGGATGGATGGATGGATGGATGGATGTTTCTTGTCTATATTTGGCATTTCAAAAGTTGATGCTCATGTGGTGTTGGTTGACAGAATGATTTTTAAAGGGTATTTAAGTTTGATTGTCAATAATGAGTTTTCTCACAATTTGAAGAAGTCTTTTTGAAGAATCTGCTTATTGTGAGACAGAAAAAAGTTTCTTGTTTTGCCAAGTATTATTAGATCTATTTTTAAGAAGTACATGTAATGGAGAGTGGAAAATTGCAGAGACAATCTTAAAAGCACAAAATATAATTTGCATTTGTTTTGTTTTGCTGCTGTTATGCTGAAAACACTACACGTAAAGAGAAGGGAAGCGAGCTTTCACTGACTTAATTGACTAAATTTCTAACCACTGTGTTCATTCTTGAAATGAGCTTAAATTAGATGTTTATACCTACTATTTTTGAATATCTGTTTTAAATCTGCTGAATATGACACTGTAATTCTTATGCCTGAATCCTAGGCAAAGTGTGGCTAGTCATACTCCAAGTGCAGATCTAAGTACATTTTTCTGAACATTTCTGAGAAACAGAATGGCTTGCAAAGGCTGAAACATATTGCAAACTGTCTAAATTAGTAGCTCCAGCATAGGTCTGCATACAGACATGTTTGTAGGAAGAAATCATTGAAAAGGATTCATAAAGTGTTCATTATGTATGGGACGGCATTTAGAGAGATGTGCATGTTTCTTAAATTACAGGTTGGTGAGGAGAAAAGATAAGAAGTTATAAATACAAAATATAAATTTCTCGCTATGTTGATGATTCAGGGGTAGCTTTTTAAACCCTTAGTAGTGGACAGCGAATGCTGAACAGGTTATTTAGACTGCAGTTCCTATACATTCTGGCATGGCAATGCTACGTGTTTCTTCATTACAACAAATCTGTCATGAATGCTTTTCATTCTCTTTATTGAAAAATCTTACATAGGAGACTTTCATTTCAACCACAAGCAGCTTATTCAGAACATCTGCAAGTATGATGTAATATATATAGAAAGTGGGGCATATGCCACGGATACATTTTATACACCTGCAGGTCTGTTCTGAACTACTTCTTACATCTTTTAAACTGTCACAAATTGAATCAGAGTAACTGCATATTTCTTCAACACATATTACATATAGTAGAAAAAAAGCAAGGTTTATGGAATTAAACAAGCCCTGCTATTCTCAAATATAGTAAACCGTCATGCGCCAAGGGGATTCATATAAATAGACATTTGTACTAGAAATCATAAGCAGTTCATAAACTGATATATGCTGCACAGTGACACACATATGCTGGTCTGTAAACTGTGTACCTGTCATGTGTAGCACAGGTAGTGTCCCAAACCCACAGTACAGCACACAAAGTATACAATGTTAACATGTGATGGTGTACCAACCTGGTATGCAGTTTTAACATACAAGACAAGAAGACATGGGCAATATGGTTACTCACATGTTGCCCTTGTATGTATAGATCTCTATCATGATGGCAGATATCCAACAGGTTACAATCACAAACACTACATAGACAATCACCCATCAATACAAGCACTGAAAGTTGGACATCAAACACACAAAACAACTGCAGGCACTGGAATATTATTTATCATCATGTAAGAAATATTAAAAAAATTAAAGGCGATGAACTTGGTACAGAACATATATCACTATATATAACACGTACAACATATACAATAATAAAAAGATGAAGGTTTGTTGGCCTATCTGGCATTTTTCAGTTTTGAGTGGCCTGCTACATCTGCCTTGCCAAGACGTTTGTATTTCTAATACCATGATCGGAATATACCCCATCCCTAAGTCAAAGTATGATTAAAGTTCACAAAATTAGTATTGTTTCAGTCTTTGATGTTAGCCAAAAGTGCTATGTGTGTCATATTAGGCTCATGTGGGCAGTGTAGGAGGATGTCCAGTACCTACCTTTCATCATATCAGTGGCGGCTGGTGACTTCAAATCAAAGGGGGACTGCAGGAGACAGCTGAATGGGTGGGGTCAATGGGAAGGGGGTGTGGCCAACTAGAAAGGGGAGGAGCTATGCTCAAAACCACAAAAACTAACTAAATACACTGCCCTGGGTGCCAAACCGTCATTATGAGAGTCCAATCAAGATAAAATGAAGCGTAGAAGAATAAAAATATTTCAATGCATTGGCTGCATGACAGCTTACTTAATATCTAGATGGAAACAAAAAGGTTGTGAGGCATGAAAAAATAAATTACTTTTTAAATACATTAATGGAATGCCAGCCAAAATCAAGTATAAGAAAAACAAGCAGCACTCAACTCAAGCCACTTCTTGCATTGCAGTTCTAATTATAATTTATATTCAGCTTTATTAAAGTACCAAGTAACATGCTGAAAGTAGAAATCTCTGATGCCCCCACTTGTAAAAATGTTTCTTATCCAAAAAAGACCTGCTGCCTGACAACTATCTACTTGTTTCATGGGAAAAACATGGTCAAAGTAAAAAATGAAAAGCAAACAAGAAATAAGCTCAAGATACATTGCTTAAAAGGATTACTGTACAGGTTATGGACCACACAATTGGCATTCTGTTTAGTTTACGGGTAAATCCTGCAGAGATGACTGGAAGTGTCCAAGTGTAATGAGCTTCTTAAAATAATGTAACCCTGTCCTTTATTACAAATACTGTCATATGCATTTCAATACTCAAGGCTTATACATTATCTATTTAAGTATTCTCTACATGGCAACAACAGAAATGCTTTCAATGTTGGCAATTCTTTAACAGTATGCTTATTAAAGCTTACTTGCATCTTACAATCTCAGCCAAGCTTACCTGATGGTCATTAAAATATTGCTAATTAAACACAGAGCAACAGGCACTTTGAGTAATAAGCATAAATCAACAGTAGAAAAAATATGACAGAAACCAGACCATTCTGCAAAAATCAAGGACAGATGAAAAGCCACTGTAGTACTTGTGTCTACCTTGGATGTATGGGGGGGAGGATACTCTGCACATTTACACTGCATAACTACTCCTTGCCTTGCTTCGACACATCCAGAGTCACTACATGGGGGAGTGGGGTGCAACAAGTATGTCACAATTTGAAATGTCTCTGGCTGACTGTGATGGCCCTGACACATTTATCATACCTCTCAACCTCAGAGCAAGAAATCTGGACAAAGCCATACAAAGAAGTTGGACAAAGGCCCAAAAATAAGGACAATTTTTAAAATATTGCTCTTATAAACTTAGAAAGATAATAGAATAGGTCTTGCATTAGTATGAATTTTCTGAAGGGTATGAAATCTGAAACTCAAATGTCTGTCATTATTTTCTAACTTCAGTCTTTAATGATTTGTCACTAATTTGCCAAAAAAAACACAATTTTATGAAAAATGGACCAAAAATGTGATGTAAAAATATAAAATAGCCACACAATACAGCTGGGAAACTGTCAAAGAAGGGACACTTTAATATTAGTACTGTTAGCTTGAGTAGCTGACAAAATAAAAGAATCTACATGCATTTCTGAAATAAAAGTGATCTATAACTCTGATTATTGCAGTTATTTCTTAATTGTAAACCCAACATGTTTTCTTCCAAAATTGCTATTTTGCAGAGGGATTATTAGGGGGAAGAGCAACATTTTGAGCCAAAATCAGGTACAGTTAAGAGGTTTGGCTATGCCTAATTCTATAAAGCAATTTATTTGCATGTACCTCTCAACTGGATCACACTCCTTATTTCTTGATACACTGGAAAGTATTAGGGTACAACCCAACACCCTAATAATGGGCGATATCAACTACCCCACTATTAACTGGGAAAACTACTCATGTACCAACTCTTTTGCTCAACGATTTCTAGAATTCATAAATTCCAACGCCTTGGATCAACTTATTCACACCCCCACCAGGGGCAGCAATATCCTAGACCTGGTCATTACCAACATGGGAAACCAGTGTTCCACACCAGAGGTCAATTCCTCGTTGGTCAGATCCGACCACAAGCTAATCAGCCTAGACATCCACATCTCATCCCCACCCCCGATTAGGGAAACCATCGTAAAAAACTTCTCCAAAGCCAACTTCACACTTCTTAAGACAGAAGTGGCAAACTTCATGACACCCATGCAGACGTACAATAGAGGTATGACTGCCGAATCCCACACAAATGCACTTTATAAGCACTTACACGAGTGCATGGATTATGCTATCCCTAATAGAACCAAGATGTTATCCTCCAAAAAAGGAAGCCATTCTGGTGGTCCTCTGCCATAAACAAACTCTACAACAGAAGAAAGAAACTGTTGCAAAAAAGAGTAAAATCCCATGACTGGAGGAACTCCCTGGTCAACCTCAGTAAGAAGCTGAGATCCTTCATAAAATCCTCCAAAGCTAGTTACAAAAACAAAATTGCCACTGACTCTAAAGACAACCACAAAGCATTCTATAGCTATGTCAAGAATCTAAATGGTAACACTCAGATCTGCTCTGAGTTACAGCACAATGGCACTAAATATACAGAACCAACTGATATTGCCAACATCCTAGCAGATAGGTTCAGTGCTAACTTTACCCCCCTCTCACCCCCTAGAGGGCCCATCTCTATACAGGAAGAATGCAAAGTTCCTATAATCACAGCTGCACAGGTAAAAAACACACTCTCCAAATCCAAGAACACAGCATCCATGGGACCTGACAATATCCCAGGCTGCGTTCTACACAAACTACAGAATGAAATGGCACCCTACCTAAGTACCATGTTCAATCATAGCCTCACCTCAGGCTTTGTATCCACTGAATGGCGCACCGCGACAGTTATCCCACTCCACAAAGGGGAAGCCAAGACGGACCCCGGGAACTACCGCCCCATTAGCCTGACGAGCCTGGTCTGCAAGGCCATGGAACGTATCATTGTGGAACTCATAAACAAAGACATTGGTAATCTCCAAACTCTGGACCCTACCCAGTTTGGATTTGTAAAAGGCAGATCATGTCTCTTAAACCTGATTGACTTCTTTGAAGCAGTCACCAAAGCCATAGATGAGGGTAAAATGGTTCACACAGCTTATCTAGATCTCGCCAAGGCTTTCAACACCATCCCCCACTCTGGAATTATAGATAAGCTCACTAAACTAGGTATAAATCCCTATGTCACAAGATAGGTTGCCAACTGGCTCATGGACAGAACCCACACTGTGAAAGTAGCGGATTCCAAATCCGACATCAGACCAGTGACAAGTGGAGTACCACAGGGTTCAGTCCTGGGTCCTCTCCTGTTTGGTATCTACTTCTCTGAGGTGCAGGCCAACACGGAAGGTCTTTTGTTAACAAAGTTTGCAGATGACTGCAAACTAGGAGCCATAATCGAAACTCCTAACAATGTGGACAAACTACAAAAGGGCCTCACTGAGACAGATACCTGGTGTCAAAGCCATGGCCTGAAGCTCAATGCCAAAAAGTGTACTGTCATCCCCTTTGGTAAAAACTTTATACCCATGAACTACCACATAGCTGGTAGTCTACTTAATGCTGAAAATGTGATAAGAGACCTTGGGACACAGGTGGACAGTAGTCTCTCCTTTGATAATCACATTGCACAGTGGTCAGGAAATCCTTCTACATGGCTCATCTCATCGCAAAAGGATTCTTATCCAGAAAAAAAGAGGTCATTGTTCCCCTCTACTCATCACTTATTAGACTCATTATAGAGTACAATGCCCCTTTTGGTATGTACCTCTTAAGACATCTACAACAACTGGAAAGACCACAGAAATACCTCACAAAGAGGATTACTGGCCTCAAACAGATGCCCTATGCAGACCGTCTCAAAAAACTACAGCTTTACTCCATCGCATATCGCCTACCCAGGGGCAATCCCTGCCTAACATACAAAGCTATGTCAAACCCAGAGCTGTTGGACATGCTCCACTTAAATAAATCCCAATCCCTCAGAGCTACATGCTCTAGGGACCTAAACCTTGTCACCACAATAAACAGAACATGCTGGAGGGATAGATTCCTATCCCAGAGACTTCCCATACTCTGGAACAGACTACCTATCTATGTCAAACAGAGCTCCTCATTAGTACTCTTCAAAAAAAATCTTGATGATTGGATGGGAAATGGGAAATTCACCCCGGGGAATACTTCTTTGGCTCTGCTCGACAGGGGCACAGGAAAATAATTTTCTTGGGTGGCGAAAGCTGGGGTACATTTTTTGGCTAGGCTTGTATGGGCCAGACACTTCCCATACTCTGGAACAGACTACCTATCTATGTCAAACAGAGCTCCTCATTAGCACTCTTCAAGAAAAATCTTGATGATTGGATGGTAAATGGGAAATTCACCCCGGGGATCACTTCTGTGGCTCTGCTCGACAGGGGCACAGGAAAATAATTCTCTTGTGTGGCAAAAGCCAGGGTACATTTTTTGGCTAGGTTTGTATGGGCCCTAGGGCCAATAGCCTAGTACCTACCTATGAACCTATGAACCTATGAACCTGTTAATGCAATAAATATGGACAAGGCCAAATATATTGGGGGAACATATAAACAGTTCTAAAAATTGCTCTTGTATAAACTGAGACAGTTGATAGAACAACAGGTCTTACTTTAGCATGCATTTTTCTGAAGGTTATGAAGTCTGAAACTCAGTGTGTTATTATTTAGTGGCTTAATTCCTAAATAATTTGCCAGAAAACCACAAATTTTATAAGGAACAAACCAAAAATCATCATTTTCTTTCGGCTGTTCCCATTAGGGGTCGCCACAGCAGATCATCTGTTTCCATTTCTTCCTGTCCTCTGCATCATGCTCTTTCACACCAACCACCTGCATGTCTTCTATCACCACATCCATAAACCTTATCTTAGGCCTTCCTCTTTTCTTCTTACCTGGCAGCACCATCCTTAGCATCCTTTTCCCAATATACTCAGCATCCCTCCTCAGCACATGTCCAAACCAACGCAATCTCACCTTCCTTGCTTTGTTCCAAACTGTCCAACCTGAGCTGACCCTCTAATATACTGATTCCTAATCCTGTCCATCCTAGTCACACCCAGTGCAAATCTTAACATCTTTAACTCTGCCACATCCAGCTCTGACTCCTGCCTTTTCGTCAATGCTACCGTCTCCAGCCCATATAACATAGCTGGTCTCACTACCCTCTTGTAGACCTTCCCTTTCACTCTTACTGGTACCCGTCTGTCACAAATCACTTCTGACACTCTTCTCCACCCATTCCACCCTGCCTGTACTCTCTTCTTCACCTCTCTTCAACACTCACCATTACTCTGAACTGTTGATCCCAAGTACTTAAACTCATCCACCTTTACCAACTCTACTCCCTGCATCCTCACTATTCCTCTACCCTCCCTCTCATTTACACACATATATTCTGTTTTAGCCCTGCTGACCTTCATTGCTCTCCTCTCTAAAGCATATCTCCACCTCTCCAGGGTCTCCTCAACCTGGTCCCCACACTCACTACATATCACAATATCATCTGCAAACATTATAGTCCATGGGGCCTCCTGTCTAATCTCATCTGTCAACGTCAAAGACAAACCCACCTCCATAGGTATCACAAGGGATAAGAAACTAAGAGTAATGCTACTCAACGCCAGAAGTCTAAACCTCAAGATGCATGCACTCGAAACTCTCCTTAGCATGGAGAACATCAATATCTGTGCAGTAACAGAAACCTGGTTCAAGGCCCCCGAAAGCACCCCAGCACTACCAGGTTATACCTCATACCATGCTTTTCGGCCCCAAAACTTGGACCGAACCAGAAAAGGAAGGGGAGTATCAATATTCGTCAAAGATACCCACACCTCCAGGTTGGTGGCACAGCACAAAGCATCAGAGACTATCCATGTGCAACTAACAGTGGATAAAACTGCCTTCCAGTTTATAGCCTGCTACAGACCACCCTCCCAAACCCAGGAACCCCACTCGGCCTTCCTTAAATCACTGGAAAATATGAAGGTCTCTCCAAACACCATTATATTGGGCGACTTCAACTACCCAAACATAGACTGGGAGCATTACTCTAGCTCCAACACCCTAGCTCAAAGGTTCCTAGAATTTATAAACTCAAATGTTATGGAACAACTTGTTACCACTCCCACAAGTGGGGAAAACATACTGGACCTGAGCATCACCAACATGGGGACTCTATGCTCCATACCAGAAGTGTATCCCTCACTGGTAAGATCAGACCATAAACTAATCTCACTGGATATTCACATCCCGACCCCACCCCCTGCCCAGAAAATCACAGTGAAAAACTTCTCTAAAGCAAATTTCACACTCCTCAAAACCAAGGTGGAATCCTTCAAAGCCCCCGGGCCTGTGGAAAATACGGCCCAGACCGCAGAATCCTTTATAAACGCATTCTATGAACACCTTCAGGAATGCATGGATCATGCAATCCCAAATAAAACCAAGACCCAATCCTCCAAAGGCAGACGTCCTGTCTGGTGGACCCCAGCTATAAACAAACTATACAATAGAAGCAGGAAGCTACTACATGATAGAGCAAAATCCCAAAAAGGGAAGGCATCTCTGATCAGTGTTAGCAAAAAACTACGGGCACTCATAAAATCGTCTAAGGCCAGCTTCGAGAGAAAAATTGCACAGGACACTAAGGATAATCACAAGGCTTTCTTTAGTTATGTTAGGAACCTGGGTGGGAATTCCCAGATATGCTCAGAATTAGTCCAAAATGACAAAAAATACACTGAACCCACAGACATTGCCAACATCCTAGCTGACAGGTTCAGCGCAAACTTCTCCCCCCCCTCCCCACCAAAAGGGCAAATATCTATCCCAGCAGAGTGCTGCCTCCTGACATCTCAGATGCTCAGGTAAGAGCCGCCCTCCCCAAAGCAAAAAACACAGCATCAATGGGACCAGACAGTGTCCCGGGCTGTGTCCTACATGAACTCCAAGAAGAGCTAAACCCAAACATAAAACTACTGTTCAGTCTCAGCCTTACCACAGGATATGTACCCAAAGAGTGGCGTACAGCAACAGTGGTCCCTCTCCACAAAGGTGGTGCCTCAATGGATCCTGGAAACTATCACCCCATAAGCCTGACTAGCTTGGTCTGCAAAGCTATGGAAAGGATCATCATGGACCTCATAAAAAAAGATATTGGGGACCTACAGACACTGGATCCTACCCAGTTCGGCTTTGTTAAGGGCAAATCCTGCCTCTTAAACCAGGTTGATTTCTTTGAAACAGTCACCAAGGCCATTGACGAGCCTACCTGGACCTCGCAAAAGCCTTCGATACAATACCCCACTCGGGCATTATAGATAAACTCACCAGCTTAAATATAAACCCCTATGTCACTAGATGGGTTGCAAACTGGCTCAAGGACAGAACCCACATGGTTAGAATTGCTGGAGCAATGTCAGACTCTAAACCAGTTACAAGTGGCATCCCACAAGGCTCAGTCCTGGGACCTCTCCTGTTTGGTATATATTTCTCGGAGGTACAGGCCAACACGGAAGGACTGTGGCTGACCAAGTTCGCAGATGACTGCAAACTGGGCGCTATAATCGACTCTCCAGCCGACACAAGCATCCTCCAAAAGGGCCTCATAGAAACAGACAACTGATGCCAGAGCTATGGCCTCAAGCTAAATGCCAAAAAGTGTATAGTCATCCCCTTTGGCAAAAACAAAGTGCCCACAAATTACCACATAGGTGGTAATCCATTAAGTACGGAAGAAGTAATTAGGGGCCTGGGGACCCAAGTTGATAGCAATCTCTCATTTGACAACCACGTGGCCAAAGTGGTTAGAAAAACATTTTATATAGCCCACCTAATCATGAAGGGATTCACATCTAGATCAGGGGAGGTCATTGTGCCTCTTTACTCATCCCTGACCAGGCCCATAATTGAGTACAATGCCCCTTTTGGGATGTACCTTACCAGACACCTGCAGCAACTGGAAAGACCCCAAAAGTACCTCACCAAGAGGATCAAAGGGCTCAAGCAGATGCCATATGCTGCCCAGTTAAAGAAACTCCAGCTCTACTCAGTGGCATACCGCCTGCTCAGAGGCGATCTGTGCCTGACGTATAAAGCCATGTCCAACTCGGAATTAATGGACATGCTGCACCTCAGAAAATCCAAATCCCATCGAGCTATGCGCTTGAGAGACTTGAACCTCAGCATTGAAATAAATAGGACATGCTGGAGGGACAGATTCATAACCCAGAGGCTCCCTTCACTCTGAAATAAAATCCCAGTCCAAGTTAGGCAGAGTCCCTCATTGACTCTCTTCAAGAGGAATCTTGACGAGTGGAGAGGGGATCGTAGGTTTCCCCTGGGTATCACTTCTGTGTCACTGTTAGACAGAGGCACAGTATACTAACCTCAAAAAAGGGCATAGCAAAATTAATTTAAAATGGGTGGCGAAAGCCAAACACACTCTGGCTAGGCTCATAAATGCCCTAGGGCAGATAGCCTAGTATGAACCTATGAACCTATGAACGTGTCCATCACCACTGCAAATAAGAAAGGGCTCAGAGCTGATCCTTGATGTAATCCCACCTCCACCTTAAACATATCTGTCACTCCCACCGCAGTCCTCACCAATGTCACACTACCCTTGTACATATCCTGTACCACTCTTACATACTTCTCTTCCACTCCCGATTTCCTCATACAATACCACAACTCCTCTCTAGGCACCCTGTCATATGCTTTCTCTAAGTCCACAAAGACACAATGCAACTCCTTCTGACATTCTCTGTATTTCTCCAACAACATTCTCAGAGCAAATATTGCATCTGTAGTGCTCTTTCCTGGCATGAAACCATACTGCTGATCACTAATCATCACCTCCCTTCTTAACATAGCTTCCACTGCTCTTTCCCATAACTTCAACCTGTGACTGATCATTTTTTTCCCTCTGTAGTTACTGCAGCTCTGCACATCACCCTTATTCTTAAAGATAGGTACCAAAGCACTTTTTCTCCACTCCTCAGGCATCCTCTGACTTTCCAAAATTTCATTAAACAATCTGGTTAAAAATTCCACTGCCATTTCTCCTAAACACCTCCATGCTTCCACTGGTATGTCATCTGGACCAACAGCCTTTCCATTCTTCATCCTCTTCATAGCTGTTCTTACTTCCTCCTTGCTAATCTGCTTCACTTCCTGATTCACTATCCCTACATCATCCAACCTTCTCTCTCTCTCACATTCTCTTCATTCATCAGCCCTTCAAAGTACTCTTTCCATCTATTCAACACACTCTCCTCACTTGTGAGTACGTTTTCCTCACTGTCCTTTATCACCCTTACCTGCTGCACATCTTTCCCAGCTCTGTCCCTCTGTCTAGCCAATTGGTACAGGTCCTTTTCTCCCTCTTTAGTGCCCAATCTCTCATACAACTCTCTATATGCCTTATCCTTAGCCTTTGCCACCTCTCTCTTTGTCATGCGACTCATCTCCTTATACTCATGTCTACTTTCTTCATCTCTTTGACAATCCCACTTCTTCTTCGCCAGCCTTTTCCTCTGTATACTCTCCTGTACTTCCTCATTCCACCACCACGTCTCCTTGTCCTCCTTCCTATGTCCAGATGTCACACCAAGCACCTTTCTAGCAGTCTCCCTTACTAGCTCTGCTGTAGTTACCCAGCTATTCGGTAACTTTTCATTGCCTCCCGGTGCCTGTCTTAACTCTTCCCTGAACTCCACCTCACAATCACCCTTTTTTAACTTCCACCATTTAATCCTTGGCACTGCTTTCACACTCTTCCTCCACTTCTTGATCACCAACATCATCCTACAGACCACCATTCTATGCTGCTTAACTACACTTTCCCCAGTCACCACTTTACAGTCTCCAATCTCCTTCAGACTGGCCCTCCTACATAGGATATAATCCACCTATGTGCATCTTCCTCCACTCTTGTAAGTCATCCTATGCTCCTCCCTCTTCTTAAAATATGTATTCACCACAGCCATGTCCATCCTTTTCGCAAAATCCACAATCATCTGACCTGAGGAACAAACCAAAAATAAGAAGCAAAAGTCTATTCATTCTTTGAAAATCTGGACAGTTGGGAGGTATAGTTCAGCTGGGGCTGTCTTCAAGTTTGCCGCCCTTCCCCCTCACAAAATTATGGTCGAATGGAGCCTCCCCCTGCAGCCATTCCAATGATCCATTACTTGGCTATTTCACTCCATTTACCATAAACACTAATGTGCATACTGATTTACTTCTATGATGATTTGGACTTCATTTGAAAGTTTTATTTTGCATTTTACAGCACAAACACTAAGACATCTGCTAAACAAACTTAGCATTAAAACTTCTCTGCCCTCACATTAATTGAAACAGCATTGAAACCCACATTCAAAGAAAATACATTTTACCAGTGGCAGATAAAGATTAATTCTGGGCTGTTTTCAAATCATAGGCCCCTTGCATATGAAACATACATGTACTCTTTGATACACCTTCCTATTGTCTTGAACATTTTTCCAGTAAACAATGAAACAAAACGCATGCACCAATAATGGCAAAACTGCACAATTCAGAACATTTCCATCATAAATGTCTACTCAAACTTCTACAGTCCACCATTATCAGTAAATATGCACAATTCTACAGTCCACCATTATCAGTAAATATGCACAATTCTACAGTCCACCATTATCAGTAAATATGCACAATCTCTGAAGAAGTAAAAAAGTCATCTAAATAATTCCACATTAAATAAATCTGTAACTAACGAAGAAGTTGCTGCTAGCAAACACCTTTATATTTCACGGTTTCATCAAAAAATAAAGTGTCTGATGCCCCTGAGGAATAAATTGCCTATATTACATTAAAATGATAAGCTAGTAATATTGTAATAGGAAATGGATGGCAAACTGATAACAGGCTCATAGTTAGTATCTTAACTTTTTCAGTACGGCAGCATTCACCCCTTGTGGGAGTAGAACCAACAACCTTCTGCATCAAAAGCAAGTACACAACCTGTTGTGCTATTAACAATGCAAGCTGACTTAGCATAAGCAGCACTAAACTTCTCTTCCCCTGCAGCTCTCAGCTCCTTGTAAAATCTACTCAAAACTCAACTGCATCTCAACTTCGCAGCACAAGAAATCTGGAAAAAGCCAAATTTATTGGGGGGGGGTCAAAAGGCCAAAAAACAGGGACACATTAAACATTGCTTGTATAATCTTGGAAAGTTGCTAGAACAAAATGCTGTGTTACCACTATACATTTTACTGCCAAGGTCCCTGTGCAAAAGAGTCAGAGCAACATACCACTATGCCAAATTAGCTGCTTTGTGAAAGAAAAATGCTGTGTTACCACCATACATTTTACTACCAATGTCCCTGTGCAAAACAGTCAGAGCAACATACCACTATGCCAAATCACCTGCTTAGTGAAAGAAAAATGTTGTGTTACCACCATACATTTTACTGCCAAGGTTCCTGTGCAAAAGAGTCAGAGCAACATACCACTATGCTAAATCAGCTGCTTTGTAAAAGAAAAATGCTGTGTTACCACCATACATTTTACTACCAATGTCCCTGTGCAAAACAGTCAGAGCAACATATCACTATTCCAAATCACCTGCTTTGTAAAAGAAAAATGCTGTGTTTACCACCATACATTTTACTGCCAAGGTCCCTGTGCAAAACAGTCAGAGCAACATACCACTACGCCAAATCAGCTGCTTTGTGAAAGAGAGGAAGACTGAAACTTAAATGGCTATCATTTAATGAATTCAGTTCTCACCATAACTGTCAACCTCTTAGCACAAAACACCTGGACAAACCCAGTAATGAGGGAATACAGCCCTCAAACATATTCAGTGAATTCAGTTCTTGCCATAGCTGTCAACCTTAGCACAAAAAACCCTGGACAAAGCCAATGATGGGGTAATACAGTCCCACAAATAAGGACAAATTTCAAATATTCATCTTATAAACTTAGAAAATTGCTAGAATAAAAGGTTGTGTTACTATGTATTTTCTGGAGAATATGAAGTCTGAAATTCAAATGCCTGTCAATTTTACTTCTGAAGGAAAAAAAACAATTTTCAGCAGAGGCCCAGGGAGAAATACTGCAGGCACATGTCTTTGTAAAATGGCAGGACACCAGAGCAAATCCATACAAACACAGGGATGAGATGCAGACTCCTCACAGAAGGCACCCCAGCCAAGAATCAAACCAGAAAAACCTATAGCTGTGAGGCAACAATGCTACCACTGCACCATCACATATGTAAGGAGCTAAGCATTCAGAAACCTGAAGTCTGAAATTCAAATGCCTGTCAATTTTATTTAACATTTGTTAAACAGGACAATCTGACTTGGAACAAAAAACAATTTTCAGCAGAGGCCCAGGAAGAAATAATGCAGACATGTCTTTGTAACATGGGAGGACACAAAAGCAAACCCACACAAACACAGGGAGAAGATGCAGACACCACACAGAAGGCACCCCAGCAAAGAATCAAACCTGAGAACCTGCAGCTGTGAGGCAACAATGCTACCACTGCACCATCAAATATCAAGCAGTGCAACATTTAGAAACCACAGATATTATGAGGAACGAATCAGATCAAATATGAGGCAAAAATCTGCAATTATTTTTACAAATGGTGGTGGGTAGGGAATTCAGGTCCTTAACATCTGCATACAGGGTTCAAGCCTGATTATCTCTACCCACCACCGTTTGTTCTCTCTAGCCACCAGTATATAATAACTGGGGCATTTTACACACACACACACACACACACACACACACACACACACACACACACACACACACACACACACACACACACACACGTTCTGCAGTATAAACGCCAGCGATATAAAGCCTTCACCTACCAGCCCAAACTCCAGTGATTGAACGAACACCTACCTGGTACTTCACGAAGTAATCCAGCGAACGAAGCAAGCCCACAATCCGAACACCTACCTAAAGCTTTGGTCCAGCAGTAATCCACGAAGCCCGCACACTGAAAGGCCTGCAAGAGCAGCTCAGTCCTCCTCATTGGTTCTGACTGCGGCTGAAGCAGTCCGGAGCTCCTCTGTTCTGTGCAGTTGTCACCGCACAGATTTCTGGTATCGCACAGCAATGATTGCTGGGTACCCCTTTCTCCATATCTGGACTGCTGATAAAGGCAGTCTGAGTTGTCCGCGCATGCGCAGAGGATCGGCACTCATGAATTGTTTTTTTGTTTTATAGATTTTGTTTTGTTTTTTCTAGGTGGGAGGGCTGCAGTCCGATAGGACTAGCTGTCCCTGCATCATATGGGTTGTACCAGTGGAGGATGGTGGCAGGTTTCAGTGATTTTTTCTTTATTTCTCCAAATATTTTGGGTGTCTAATACTATGACAGGAATGGACCCCATTCCTTAAGTCAAAATACGATTAAAGTTCATGAAATTAGTATTGTTTTAATCTTTGATGTCAGCCATAAGTGCTCTTTGCAGCACCCGCAATGTGCCCAGTAATGACTCCTTCTGCAATTCGTATGGGGTTACATGGATTGGTAACATACCTAAATACAATTGTAGATACTTTTTTATAAGACCCATTACTTCTACTACTATTGGAACTGTCTGGGTATCTTTCTTCCACATTGCTCTCGTTTCTGCCTGCAGATCCTGATTATTTTATGACTTTGTGTCTCCCTGTACACAGGACACTATAGTCACTGGGTGTGGTGATTTCAATGATCAATGCTACTCTTGTCTTCTTTTCTTGGACCACTATATCCGGTTTTCTAGCATCTATCTTTTGAACTGTTGGTATTGGGTGATCCAATGTGATGTAGACTTCATCATTTTCTGTGATGCTTTCTGGCTCATGTTTCCAGTATTTTTCAGTCAATTCAATACCATAATGTTTGCACAATCCCCTGTGCACAGTCTTGCCACATTATTATGCCTTTCAGTATACAGTCCTTCTGCCATTAGTATGTCACAACCAGCAAAAAGGTGTTTCCAATTCAATTTTACAAAACCTACATTTGTCTATTGCTCCCACATGTTCAATGGGCTTTGTAAACCAGCATGTACGTAGCCCACTATCTTGGGCTGCCAATATTAACCTTTCATCTCTTGCTTTGAATTCACCTCCTTAACAATTCCTGCATTCATGAGGTTCTTCCAGAAGTTTTCTATACTTGCAACTGTATTTATGTTTTTCCACATTTCTTGCCTTCTCATCTGGTTCTTCACCTTATATTCTTTCTTTTCTTTTTTGGCACATTCAGTTGCTGCCTGATTTTTATCTACTTCTGGTTTGATTTCCATTCCTGCTTGACGCCAATATGCTTCTGTTGAACTAAGCAGGGAAGTCATCTTAGACTTATTCTCCTCATGTTTCAAAACTTTCACTACATTTGGGTCTTGTGAGGTCAGCAGATATGTGTGGAGTCCCACAATTGCAGTTCTATACATATAATCAATTTCAAGGAGGCCCATCCCTCCTTCGGAACATGGAATATATAATCTTGATATACACTGATTTTTATAAATCATTTGGTGAGCATGAAGCATCCTTCTTGTTTTCCTATCTAATCTATCCAACACATTTTGGGGTCAGTCAACCACTACAAAACTGTAACTTAGGACAGGAAGAGCAAATTGGTTTATAGCTTGGATTTTTTTCCTAGATGTCAATCCTGTTTTCAGAATTAAAGTCTTCCTTACTAAGTTTTATTTGCATTTGTTCATGTTTTATTGCTGATCCTTCATCGATTCCCAAATATTTATACACTCCCTCTTGCTCCAGTTCCTTTATATCACATTCTTCTCCCAAACTGATGTTTTCCTGGTGCTGCAGTTTTCCTGCTTTAAAGATTGCTTTTGAACACTTATCAAGACCAAACGACATTCTTATATCATCTGAAAATGTTTTGACAACCTGCAGCTGTGCTTTCAGTTCCTCATCTGATGAGCTATACAGTTTTAAATCATCGACAAAGAGAAGATAATGCTTTATAATTTGTTGTTTTCTAGGAGCCAAATTGTAGCCATGGCCTAAGCTGTTAAGTAAACAGCTTACTGGGTTAATAGCAAGGCAGAATAGCAGCGGTGACAGAGAGTCACCCTGGAATATCCCCCTTTGAATTTTTATCCCTGGGATAATAATCTGTCCTTTATCATGGCTTAATTGCAAAGTGGTCTGCCACTGTTTCATGGTCACTGCAATGTAATCGATCAATGTAGGGTGTATCTTATACATTTTTAAACATGCTTTTATCCTTGAATATGAGATAATATCAAATGCTTTTTTGTAGTCTATCCATGCCATACTTAGGTTCTTCTCCTTTTTACAGTTCTCCACCATGACTTTATTTAACAACAAATGATCCTTTGTTCCATATGACTTTCTTTTATTGCCCTTTTGTTCTACTGCCATAGTTGAGTTTTCTTCTAAATTACTATAAACTATGTCAGCATCATACCTCTCAACTGTCCATATGTTTGCAGAATGTCCAGATCTTTGGCTCATATTTCTGGTCTGTTCCCCATAAAATGTGTGGTTTTCTGGCAAGTAACTGGGATGACTTGTGGATTGAAGTAACTAAATGATGATATACATTTGAGTTCTAGACTTCAAATCCTTCACAAAATCCATGTTAAAACAAATCCTGTTACTCCAGCATCTTTCTAAGTTTGTAAGAGCAATATTCAAAATATGTCCCTATTTTTGGGCCTCTGTCCCCCCATTTTATCAGGCTTTGTCCAGATTTCTTGCACTAAGAGGTTGAGAGGTCAGCATCAATCCCCATGTATAGTTTATACGTCGTCAGAAGGCAAGTTATTGGTCTATAATTTTTAGGGAAGTTCGCAGGTTCACTCTTAAATAGGAGTATTGTTTTGCCTGTTGTAGCCAGGTTGTTGTCTGTTCAGGATGTGCATATAAATAGTTCTTACTAATGGCTAAGTCTTCTTGCAAATTATTCCTCTGTTGCTGCATGGATGCTGTGCCAGACTGTGTGGCCTGTTTGGTCAAAGCTATCTGCTGTCATCTGTGTTGGTGGGGAAGTACTTTCCCTGGGTCTGACACATGCCTAGGGACATGTGGTCATAAGAAGGCCTTATCTGGCCTGGAGGAATGGGCATTGTTGTGGGGGGATCATCTATGGGCACTGGCCACCATGGAAGGAGGGGACTGGGTATGGACTACAGTTGGGTCTAGTATAATGTTCCCAAAGATATTGTGGTCCCACATGAGTTCACTGAAACCTGCCACCATCCTCCACTGGTACACCCCTATAATGCAAGGTAGGTATTGGACATCCTGCTGCACTGCCCGCATGAGCTGCCTAATACCACACACATCCACATGTGTGCTTTGGATAAGGTCCTCCAACTAGCCTATTTGCTGTAGAATTGTCCAGATGCCATGGCATACCCCCATGGTGTATGGAATCCTGCAGATGCTGGGGTTCTCTGTGTGACATGGCCCAGTCTGCACAACAGAAAATGGCAGAGAATATAATGCACACCACAGTCCCATGCAATATCAACTATTTTACTAGTGTTTAGGCTATATACAATGATAAGCTACTTTACCACTTCATTACTAGAACAATTGCTACTGGGTATAATGGCACAACATTGCACCTGCATATGCAGTTGGCATACCCATGTCACATCAGTCAACCTGTACACAGGGCTATGCAAAATAGGAGAGAAGATGACTTGTGTGAAAGGCAAGAACCACTGCAGACATGCAGTCACAGACTTGCAACATGAAACCAGCAAGGTGCTATGCTAGCACAAAGCAACAATCACCAGATTGCAAAGATTATCATACAATGAGGTGCTGAGTTGGTGTTGAGCACATGACATTTAACAAATATATGCATGACAGTTGCACAATGTAAGTAGGGTTGTAGCAGGTCAGTATATATATATATATATATATATATATATATATATATATATATATATATATATATATATATAAATACATACATATGCATATCTGCATACAAGCAAAACGTACTATGTTGGCATACAAGTTGTTCTTGTTCCTAGCAGACTACCTTGTTTGCATAGCAGCCTTCTGTATGTGCAGGGCAAAAGGCACACAATATGTAAGCATACAGTCATTTATGTATATTTGTGAGACTAATATTAGACTGGATGTTCCATGAGTGCCTGCAACCACTTTATAACTCCCTCTGCCACAGGTCATTGTACTTGTGGTGACATTGCTTGCACACTCAATGTGATGTGCATGTCCTGTGTTAGTTGGTGCATAATTTGCACCTGAATGTTATCAAAGAACATGACATGAACAAGGAGGACATGGCCTATAAACAACCACACCTGTCAATCTGGCCACAATGGGGCTCCTGTGCCACCATTTTTACCAGTATGAGACATAGATATCTATGTGCAGCCAGTAGTATGCTCACTGGCTGACCTGTCACTCTCAACTATTAAGGCACAGTCCCACTGGCAGTGTGTCATTTGCTGCTCCATGTTGCATGGATGATGTCTATATGCAGTGTGGTATTGGCCCCTGAAAGAGGCAGGTTTGTACACTGCTGTCCATCTGTGTGCATCTTACCACTGTATACAGGACAGAGGTATGTGATGTAAACCTATAGAGATTTATAAAACCTTTAGTGGCGGCTCATTGTGTATGCATACATTTTATTTATTTATTTTATTTTATTTTACATTTGTTGACCGGACTAGTCTAGCTGGATACATGTCCATTTTCAGTAGAGGCCCGGGGAGAAAAGCTCCAAAAAGCAAAAGAATAGAAAATCCATACATACATTTAAAAAAAATGATAGCAGTTAAAACTTACCCAGAACTAAAAAAGCAGTTGTTATAAAAGAAAGAAATTTTTTTTGTATATAAAAAGATGCATTAGTCTAAGGAAGTAATAGAACTAGCAGTAATAATCAATGGGTATTGTATTTGAGATACAATATCTATGTATACATCATTATATATATAATAACATGGTATTTAGATTCTTAAGTCAGAAATTATTAGGTATAAGAGTAGTTGTAATTTGAAAGGAGAAAAGTTAGTCAGGGTTAGTACAGGAGCAGAGCCAGTGTGTCTTAAGAAAGAGCTTTAGATTCTTTTTAAAGAGTGGCAGTGACATTTGTGTAGTGAGATCCATGGGTAGTAAATTCCATAGTTTTCATACAGAGTTAGAGTATAGGGAGTCACCTGCTGAGTGATTAGATCTTGAAGTATTAATCAGTAGTTTATTGGAGGAATGCAGGTTCTTATTGTTATTATAAGGTGTAATGATGGTAGAGAGTATAGGGGTGTTGGTGGGCTTATACAGGGCCTTGTGGACAATGGGAAGTTGTAGAAATTGAAGCTGGTTGTGAAATTCTAGCCAGTCTAGTTGTTTTAGATTCAGACAGTGATGGGTTCTGAATGGAGAGCCTGTGGCAAACCTAGCAATATTATTATAGGATGTGGCCAGTTTGTTGAGGTTGTTTTTAGATAAATTAGTATATATAGGGGAGGCATAGAACAGGGTTGAGATTAAGTGGGTTCTGGCTGTAACAGCCCTAGCTATTGGAGTTAGAAAGGGCTTAATTCTGTAAAGGGATCCCATTTTTTTTGTTCACTAATTTTATTGTATTGTACATACATACCAGACTGCATTTACATCACATTTGAATAGTGTTCTGCATCCATGTTGGAACATGCGCCTCTTACTACAGCGGAACATTGTACTATGTTTGAATGTGCAGCTCAGAAGCCTATCAAGCAGGTATATTTTATATGGATACTTGTGCTGCCTTGTAAGGACATACCTGCACACACATTCCTGTTACACAATATATAGCTCAGTAATTTGTGCTTTGTCTGTCTTGCTGTAGTGGCTACTAAGAAACACATGATAAATTTCAGTACAGAGTTGACCCAGGCCCTCCTGAATACCATCTGGAGGGAAGGCCCATTTCTCATGGATCATGGTGTGAACCACGAAGAGAAGCAGAGGAAATGAACAGAAGAAACTGCAGATGTGATTGAAGTTAATTCCCATGGCAGGATTGTGACAGACAGCTACTGGAGAATTATGGCTGTATGGCTTCAGACCAAGAGCAGGGCAGTTCTTTTGCAAGTCACCTTAGGTCATAGGCATACCTCCGTCCTGGATATGCTGCTGACAGAGGGCAACAACCTTCAGCTTGTCTCCCTGCCAGGGGTATCCGTCATGGTTATTCCAGGTAGGCTAAAGATTGGGGTCATTTGTGAGGGGAATGAGTAGTGCCATATTTTTATATTGCATTGACATATCTCAGTGTATGTTATTCCCTATACAGTACTAACAATCCTTTGTCACTCCACAGGTGATGCAGACAAAGGAAAAGTATGGCCTAATAGCTAGCAGGTCAGATATGTATTTGTTTGTTACCACAGCATACTTAGTGGGTGGGAGTGTAGTTAACCAGACACTGACACATGCACTGTCTCAAAGGACCAGCTAGCAATGCCTTTACATCTGTTCCCTATTCTTATGATGTGAAGGCCTAGGGCACAAGACCAGAGCCTGCTTTGCCCACAGCTACCACAGGCAGGGCTGATGCCACACCAAGACAGGAACACGGTGCGTCCTACTTTGTTATATGCACTATCACCAGTGCTGCCTATGGAAATGGTAGTGATGATGGGATGCTGTGGTAGTGCCTGTAGAGGATTCATCTGCAGGAGTTCATGGGAATACTCTCTAGATGACATGCCTTCATCTGTAGGGGACCCATCACCTGTACAGCAGGGTCGAGGAAGTTCACCACATATCTATCAACTGCTCCAATTTTGACTGAGCATTCAGATTTTACCTATGCTTTTCATCTCTTCTCCGCTGCTCCAAATAATCCTTAGACATCTCTGATTTCTGTTTTTCATTCAGTCATCTAAGGCAAATCAGATTCAGTGGACCAGCAGCATACAAGTTGTAATCTGTGTTTTTTTTTTTTAAATAACTGGTACCATGTGGCATGCATGAACTGGCATTGATTGTAAAGGTGGTGAGTCTGTGAGCTGAACCTTGTGCTGTCCTGTAATCGATCTGTGATTACCAGCATATGCTGTTACACTGAGGCTGTCTACAAGAAGTGCTGTGCATTACTGCTGACTTGTGAGTAAAGTTAAAAGAGCCATAAACATATCATTCAGTTGCCCTTGATTGTGCAGAATATCCCTGATTTTGCATCATATTTTATCCTGTCCAGGCATGAGTTTCATAGTAGTTGTTCAGACACATTGAACTCTGTTATTCTATTAATTTTTAAGCGAATCACAGTAATATTTAAAAATTGTCCCTGATTTTGGTCCTTTGTCACCCCGTTACTTTTGGATTTGTCCAAAATTCTTGAGCAAAGAATGTGAGAAATATGTCTGGGAGATATGACTGTATTTAGAAAAAACTCTTTATTTGAAGAACTGAAACTTATGGATTATAGTAGAATACAAAATATCAGATCTGCTTGCTGTTCCTCCTTAGCATGATCTGCATAAAAAAATGATTTTGTCCCTCCAGGAAAGAATATTCTGAAAACAGCAGTTGGCTGAGATGTGCCAGGCCAAAGGACTGGTGCATGTCAACCTGACTAAAGTAGACACAATTGCAGCTTTAGTCACAGCTGCATCACAAGATAGCAGCCAGGATGACAATCAGAATGGAAATGGGGATGTACAACTCTCAGAGAATGGACAGTTCAACCTTTCCACAGAGGACTTAAAAATCCATCTGGTGTTCAAAAGACTTGAGCTGCAGGCCAAACGTTTGGAAATAGAAGCAGCAGAGAGACTGAGACATCTAGAGGCTGAGGAAAATGAGAAACTGTGATGCCTTGAAGCTGAGGAGAATGGAGGCAGAGGCAACATGAAAAGGAGATACTGACTCTTTGCCAGAGTCATAGAGGTAATGGGGAAGGGAGTAACCAAACCCCAGAAGCAACAAAGGTCAGTACATTTCTTCCACAGTTTACAGAGGGGGATAATTTTGATAGTTTCATTCATATGTTTGAAAGGGTATGTAAACAGTATAATGTTACCAAGGGCTCTAGGTACACTTCCTAACACCCTTATTCCATGGTAAAGCTGTAACTGCTATTTCTAAATTGTCTGATACTGATTGCTTAAATTACGATATTGTAAAGAACTGTCTTTTAGAAGGCTTTAGTTTAACACCTGAAACTTATAGAAAGAAGTTTCATGAGCATAGACCAAGGCAGATTAAAGTGTGTGTGAATACATTGCTGAACTAAACACTTATTTTCGTAGGTGGGTGAATGGATGTCAGGTCACCACTTTTGAAGGGCTGGCAGACCTTTTGGTGAGGGAACAAACCCTTAGTACTTTGCTGGAGGACATGAAAATCTGGTTACATGATAGGCAATGCAATACTGCAGATGAGTTGGGGAAGAAGGGAGACCTATAGCTAGCAAGCAGGGCATCAGTGCACAGGAAAGGGACACCCAGTTCTGCTCATGGGTCTAAGACAACCCATGGCGGGCAGCCCAGACTGCCTCAACAGAGTCCACCAGTAGCAGGGGAAGCCACTAGTCCAGATACACATCCAGGACCAAGGGTTAAATGTTTTAAATGCAGCCAGTGGGGCCATGTAGCATACATATGTCCACAGAGGCAAGGTAGGGAACAAAAGTTGGGAGACCCAGTAAGTAGGAATGACAAAATACCAGCAGTAAGTTGTCTTGAGACAGCAAGGGTACCAAACTACCACAACAGGTTATAGCCTATCTTAGTGGATGGGAAAGATGCCACTGCTAAGAGAGGCACAGCCTCTGACCTAACCATTGTGAGGCTTGCAATGGTTACAGAGGAGCACTACTTGCTTGGGGAATCTACTCCAGTCAGAGCTTTAGGAGGGACCCCATTCCAAATACCTTTGGCTAGAGTTCACCTTGACTGGGAGGGTGGAAAAGGAAGTTAGCAAGTAGGTGTGTTTGAGGATATCCCTGCAGATGTCCTAATAGGGGATGATTTTGATAATGCAGTACCATGTGTGCATGCAGTTACATGCAGTCAGGCTTGGAGACAACCATGTGGATCTGGTAGCCTGGGGAGACCCAGACAGATTGCACACTTGCAGCCAGGACTGCTGAGGTGGTGACTTCAGGGAGGGAGCTACCCTGTATCGGTGAGACAGAAGGTGACCCACAGCTACTTGAGGGTACTGATGTTCCCTTGGACAGAGTGACTGTGAGGGCAGAGGTGAGTAGTTATAGTACCCAGGCTGACAGTGAGGCACTGCTGTCAGAGAATATCAGACTTCTTGTGGAAGGGGAGCTGGGAAGGATTACCAAGAAAGAGGTGAGACAGCCTCAGATTTCAGACCCTACATTACAAGATTTGGGGGAGGTAGCTAGTGAGGCATTTGATTCTCAAGGGAAAGGAGAATCTGTATACTGGGACAAAGGGTTACTGTATAGAGAGCGGACCCCTGAGGAAGGGCTAGAGGATGAGTGAATACAGCAGTTGGTAGTGCCCAGAGCCTACCATGCAAGGGCACCCACAGGCAGGTGCAAGGGGGTGCACCTGCACCCCTCTGGAATCGGCTGACTAGTTAATCTTCTTTTAATTTAAAAAAAAAAATTTTTTTAGGGCGTTCTTCTTTAAGAACGCCCTTCAAGTCCAATCACATCTGCGCCATGGGCGTGCTAACATCATTGTGCGGTGCACGTATTTTCAGGTTTGCGAGTGGGAACTGAAACGGATGGTTTCTGCTGCATTCATTTGAAACAAACGGTTTCTGCTGCTTCTGATGGGTTTACTTTAGCTGCGAGGAGGAGGACTGAAGATGGAAAGATGGCATCAGATCAGCAAGCACTGAAACTGAGCTGTGATGGGTTTACTTTAGCTGAGAGGAGGACCTCACTGAAGATAACAGACAGGATGCTTTTCAGAGTGAGTAAGGCATCTAAATGAAGGTGTGTGTGTGGGGGGTATGCACTATATATAGAGGTAGGCAAACATATTTTTATTTATATACTAATGGAGAAAACACACTAAGCACAAGCCTCTTTTCAGGGGGTGATCAAGGTAAAGTGACATAGTCGTAGTGACACAGTAGTAAACATGGAATGAGGGAATCAAACCACGGACTAACACGGTGAAACTTGCTAGCAGCTCATAGCCTTAATCCTCTAATCTAAACTGCCAGACAATGAATGGCAGGTACTATGCTCCAAAAAACAAACAAACAAATAAATAAAACCAATGCAAAATAAGGAAGCAAAGCCTTCTGGAGGTAGTTACCTTGCTCAGTGATACAGAACAATTTAATTCAAGCCCTCAAATCAGTCATCATGAAACAACAGCCCACCCCCATACAGGTTATTTCATCATATAAACAAAGTTTAAAAAATAACCCATAGAAATTCAAAGGAATTGTTAGGAAGCAGTTAACAGGGCAATCGCTGTCTACGTCCATAAAACTCAAATAAATTAAATGTCAAAACCATTCATTTAAAAAAGGTAGATGGCTAATATCAGAAATACAGCCATTGAGCTACTGAAGTATGCATATTCTTTCCAGGTGCTGACTACTCTGCACTAGAAAAGATGTCACATGGATACCTGCCAGACTGGTACAGTAAATGGTTATTTATTTATATATATACATATATATATATATATATATATATATATATATATATATATATATATATTTTTTTTTTTTTTTTTTTTTTTTTTTTAGATACAGTAAAGAAACCACTGAGATTTATATGCACTGTAATGGGTTAGGCTGACTGTCTCAGAATCACACAAACAAGAATAAATTTCAGACATTTCGATTTGTAGGAAAAAGGGTACTGCCAAGCGTATGACATTATTAAGGACAACAACTGTTTGGGCGGGGTGGTTGAAGATGTTTTAATATTAAAGTACCTCCAATGAAACCACATGGGTTTTACCCAGAATGACTAACTTCAGTTTTATGATCCTGAAACCACTTAAGTAGATAGCTGTTACATGCCATTCTCTGCTGGGATTCAGCATTGACATTGTACAGAGTTTGTCCCCCTCTCTACCTACCACTGTTTTTCATGGTATGTCGCTGAACCCATGAATAGTAGAGAATTCCAGGCATACTCCTGGTAGTGACCAGTGATTTGTTTTGCTTTACTTCTCTCTATAGTCTAAAAACTAGTTTTTATTATTACTTGGTTTGTTTTTCCACCCTGCGAGTGCTTGGTATGTTTTCTTAAGTCTCCAGACAAATCTTCCCTAAAGGCTATAACTTCTAAATTTCTTACATTTGGAATTAAAACTTATATGAAACAATGTATGCCTGCACTTCAATCTGGTACTGCAAATGAAGCTGTTGCTCATACGTTTGAGACTGCTGCTGATTCAGCATGCACATTTTGGCTGAAACTAGATATGGAGCTGTCTGGACCAACATAAGTTATTTTCAAAATTAAGTTAACATTAATTTCTATGCAGAAATTTAATGAATCTCAGTCTTCTGAGACAAAGACTGCCATGAGTGAATCATTGAGTAAAGTAGCTGTCTTGGATATTCAGTCTCTTATATTTATGGGAGTTCCATGGGTCAACACCAGAGCAATAAACTGTTGAGCCAAATGGAACCTCTGGAGTATTGTTCCAAATATAACCTTAGAATATTTAGAAATGTGATAGAATCAGAAGCCAATGGTATATTTCATTTCTTTATAAAATACTGTCTGTCACTGTCTAGGAATTTCAGTCAGCTACCATGGTGCTAGACTGAGCACACATATCATTGTACCATGTTCTATTAATCTACTGTTTCTTAAACTCAAAGACAAGGTGACTGTTCTATGTGTCAAATGAGATAAAATCAAAATGATTTACCTAGGCAAAATTATTCACATTGATAATGCCTCCTCCTTACAGGTAACTGCACAAAGAAGAGTCTTTGAGACTGATAAAATATAAGGGTATCAAGAGTTCTCAGAGATTTCCATCCAGACTCATTATCCCCTTTAAATGGACTTCCTGCAAGCAGATTGTGTAGAATTATTATGTTCATAGGTAGGTACTAGGCTATCGGCCCAAGGGCCTAAGTAAGCCTAGCCAACAAGGTTCCCTGGCTTACACCACCCAAGAAAGTTATTCTCCTGTGCCCCTGTCAAGCAGAGCCACAGAAGTGATCCACGGGGTGAATTTCCTATTTCCCATCCACTTATCAAGTTTTTTCATGAAGAATGCTAATGAGGAGCTTTGCTTGACATAGATGGGTAGCTTGTTGCAGAGCATGGGAAGTCTCTGGGACAGGAATCTATCCCTCCAGCATGTCCTGTTTATTGTGGTGACAAGGTTTGGGTCCCTAGAGCGTGCAGCTCAGAAGGATTGGGATTTCTTTAGGGCAGCATGTCCAACAGCTCTGGGTTTGAAATAGCTTTATATGTTAGGCAGAGATCACCTCAGAATAGGCGATATGCTACGGAGTAAAGCTGGAGTTTTATGAGACGGTCAGTGTAGAGCATCTGCTTGAGGCCCATGATCCTCTTTGTGAAGTACTTCTGTGGCCTTTCCAGCTGCTGCAGATGTCTTGTGAGGTACATTCCAAAAGGGGCATTGTACTCTATAATGGGTCTAATGAGTGTTGAGTAGAGGGGAACAATGACCTAATTTTTCCTAGATGAGAACCCTTTTGTGATGAGGTGTGCCACATAGAAGGATTTCCTGAC
Organism: Protopterus annectens; assembly: GCF_019279795.1. Lineage (NCBI taxonomy): Eukaryota > Metazoa > Chordata > Ceratodontiformes > Protopteridae > Protopterus > Protopterus annectens. The sequence continues at coordinate 102,662,308 of NC_056729.1, forward strand.
TACTGTGGCGATGCGATTATCAAAGGAGAGACTATTGTCCACCTGGGTCCCCAGGTCTCTTATCACACATTCGGCGTTAAGTAGACTGCCACCTATGTGGTAGCTCACGTGTACAGAGTTTTTACCAAAGGGGATGACAGTGCACTTTTTGGCATTGAGCTTGAGGCCATGGCTCTGACACCAGGCATCTGTCTCAGTGAGGCCCTTCTGTAGGATGTCCACATCATTTGGGGACTCAACTATGGCTCCTAGTTTGCAGTCATCTGCAAACTTCATTAGCCAAAGGCCTGTGTACTTCAGAGAAATAGATACCAAACAGGAGAGGTCCGAGGAGTGAACCCTGTGGTACTCCACTTGTCACAGGTTTGAAGTCAGATTTGGAGTCTGCAACTTTTACAGTGTGGGTTCTGTCAGTGAGCCAATTGGCAACCCATCTTGTGACATAGGGATTTATACATAGTGAGTTTAGCTATAATTCCACAATGGGGGATGGTGTTGAAAGCCTTGGCAAGGTCTAGATAGGCTGTGTGAACCACTTTACCCTCATCTACAGCTTTGGTGACTGCCTCAAAGATGTCAATCAGGTTCAGGAGACATGATCTACCTTTCACAAACCCAAACTGGGTGGGGTCCAGAGTTTGGAGGTTACCAATGTCTTTGTTTATGAGTTCCATGATGATACATTCCATGGCCTTACAGACCGGGCTCGTAAGGCTAATAGGGCAATAGTTCTCGGGATCAGAGGTGGCTCCCCCCTTTGTGGAGTGGAATAACTGTTGCTGTGTGCCATTCAGTGGGCACAAAGCCTGATGTGAGACTATGATTGAACATGGTGCTTAGCTGGGGAGCCAGTTCATTCTGAAGTTCGTGTAAAACATAGCCTGGGATGGTGTCCGGTCCCATGGATGTTGTGTTTTTGGCTTTACAGAGTGCAGCTTTTACCTGTGTAGTTGTGATTACAGGGACTCTGCATTCTTCCTCTATAGATATGGGCCCTTTAGGGGGTGAGAGGGGGGTAAAGTTAGCACTGAAACTATCTGCCAGGATGTTGGCAATATCAGTTGGTTCTGTAATTTTGATGCTGTTGTGCTGTAACTCAGAGCAGATCTGGGTGTTGCCATTGAGATTCTTGACATAGCTATAGAATGCTTTGTGGTTGTCCCTGGAATCAGTGGTGATTTTGTTTTGTAGCTAGTTTAGAGGATCTTATAAGGGATCTCAGCTTCTTACTGAGGCTGACCAGGGAACTCCTCCACTCATGGGATTTTTCTCTCTTTTGCAACAGTTTCTTCCTTCTGTTGTAGTGTTTGTTTATGACAGGGGACCACCAGATTGAATTCCTTTTTTTTGGAGGATAGCATCTTGGTTCTGTTTGGGATAGCACGATCCATGCACTTGTGTAAGTGCTTATAGAGTGCATCTGTGTAGAATTCAGCAGTCGTAACTATATTGTCCATCTGCATGGGTGTCAAGATGTATCCTTCTGCCTGTAAAATCTATCAAAAAGATTATTCATAAAAAAGGAGAGTGGGCATTGAAGATGACAAAAACACTTATCAAAAGGGCTTGTAAAGGTGCAGAGGACAACCTCTAAAGAGAGGAAATCGTTGTCATATACTAAGTATCTGAGTTAAGGGACTGATCCCAATGTTGGTGATTGCCACTAAGCAAAATTTTCTGATTGTCTCAGACACTTTATAGTTCTAAGGTTTAGAATGGTTAGACCTGACTAAACTGTGTAGAGTGCAAAGTATACATACCTGATAGAAATGCACCACTAAAAATAAAATTTCCATGGTTTATAAGTGGCAATAGTTAAACAAGTGTCCCTTTTTGAAGTTTTAAGGGCAGATTTTTGAGTATATTTTTAAGTGGTAGCTAGCTGGGTGGTGTATGGGCAAATTTATGACGTCTGAGCACAAAATATTGAATTCTGGCCACTGCTATATATATATACACACATACATGTTTGAAGTTTGAACTAAATTGTCTTCTAGCAAATTGCCTATGTCCAGGAATTTAAAATCATTTACTATTATTCTGTGCAGTGCTGCAAATTGTTTCTGAGGTTTCTAACATAGTTAAAGAAGGCTTTCTGGTTACCCTTCACCTAGCTGGTTATTTTTTTACCTCATATCTGGCTTTCATTGATTTGATCAGGGTAACAAGCTCCCTATTAAGTTTAGTAAGAGTGTCTTTAGCATCTTGAGAGTTAAATTTATTTTTGCAGGCAATATGCTTTCTTTTATTACAGAGCCTGTTTATATTTGGGTTTGACTAAATGAAGTTATTCTTAAATGTGGCTTTCTATTTACTTCAGAGGGGAATAGATGCGTTTATGCAGCTATTTACATGTGCATAGGATTTGACAGTAAAGGATTCCACATAATTCAGGCCATCGCTTAGTTTTAGTAGATTTAGCATAATCTCTACCCACTGCGGTGGTGGCGCTGCAGTAGCGTTGTCGCCTCACAGTAAGATGTCCTGGTCAATTCTCAGCTAGAGTGTCTTCTGTGTGGAGACATGCGTGACTGAGCGTTCCTTCGTTGAAGGTTGTGCGTCAGGGCTGGCATCTCGGCACGTAAAAATCTACTGCCAATCAGTGGCGGACCGGAGTTCTGCTGTGGCGACCCCTAACCGGGAAAAAGCCGAAAGCAACAACAACCTTAGCATAATCTCTGAAAACAGAGGTATTGGAAGATGCTTTTGGCTTCAGTCTTCCAATGAATGTGACTGATTTGTGGTCCAGTTTAACCAGGGAGGAAGTGGCAGCTGGTAGACACCAAAGTTGTCCCATATTGTTAAGGACCAAGTCCAGGATTTTCTCTCTCTTGTTTGGGTACAGACTAACTGATCCAGATATCCTGTATGGATGAAATCCAGAATTGTCTGGGAATACAAACTCATGGATATACAAGTTTCCCAGTTAATGGAGGAGTAGTTGATTGAAGTCTCCTAGAATAATGGTGTTGGCTTAATGCATAGAGACATCATATTAGTTAGGTAGGAGATATGGACTGATGAGGTACATAGAGGGGACCTATAATTAGGTATGACACAGTAAGGAGTTTTGTTAATGCTAAGTTGGATGCAGAGGAATTCCACGTCATTATCTCACCTAGCAAGTCTGGAGATGAAATGTTCTTTAAGAATATGTAGACACCATCACCTTTTCATCTCGGGTGATAGGCCTGAACTTGTGGCAGGTATCGAAATACTGCATTAAAGGAGTTCTGTCATCGGTCGTGAACTAGGTCTCTGTGATGATGCATATATAGATGTTTTCCAGGGGAAGCAGTGCTTGTAAGGAGTGGACTTTTTAGCTTAGGCTCTGAAAAGGAAATTGGTTATTTTCTAATTCATGTAGCTATAAAATTCAGTATAAAAACTGTAAAAGTTTCTGAATGCAAACACACTATTTATTAAAGCAGCATCATGGTAGGGAGTACTTCAGTACAGAGAGATTCAACTATAAACATAGCCATGAGTTCCTTTATACCTTTCTGTCAAAAACAAACAAACACCATGGTCACACAGAGTTTACAGTTGTTGTAACTTTGAAAAAATCTATTTATGTATTTCTTGCACTAAGAAGTTGAGGTGTGTGTGTGTGTGTGTGTGTGTGTGTGTGTGTGTGTGTGTGTGTGTGTGTGTGTGTGTGTGTGTGTGTGTGTGTGTGTGTGTGTGTGAGACAGAGTCAGAGAGAGAGAGAGAGAGAGAGAGAGAGAGAGAAATGCCCTAGTTAGATCTAACAGGTGGAATTTATTTTCAAGTGCATTTGCAAGGAATTGTGAGCTTCAAGGGAAGCAAAGGTTACTGCTGCTCATGCTAAGTCTGCTTAAAATGTGCAACTGTTTTGTTTAGCAAATGGTATCATTATTGTGGTACAGAATTTTAAAGCAGTGTTAGCACAGCAGGTAGCATACTTGCATCTTGATGCAAAGGGCTGTAGGTTCTATTCATACAGCATGTACATTTGTATTTTAAAGGGGTATGGTACTGCAATTCTTAGTATGTCCTCCTTTGGATGAGACACCTAATAACTATGAACCTGTTTTTCAGCTTGCCACCCATTCCCTATTGCAATATACCAACTTACCATTTATTTTAATGCACAGGCAATTTATTCTTCAAGGGCAACAGGCATTGAATTTGTAAATGAAACACTGAAATATAAAGTTTTCTAGCAACAACCTCTTCACTGGTTTCAGATCTCTTTAATGTGGAATTATTCAGATGACGTTTACTTCTGCAGAGATCCTGCATATTGATTGATATTGGTGGATTGTATGACAAGTCTGAGTGGCCCTTTACGGTTGAAATTTTTTGAATTGGGCAGGTTGTCATTATTGGTTCATATGATTTTTTTCTGTACAATGTTCAGAACTATAAATTTAAAACACGCTCTAACAAGTGGTGCTGTATTATACAAGGGATATAATTCAATTATTATATAGTATAATTAATACAGTCAGGAAGGTGAATCAAAGAACTTTTGCATGGTTCTAAAAATGTGTGCAAGAAGCTTATGATTTGAAAACAGCCCAAAGGTACACTGACCCTGCCACTGGCCAGGTGCATTTTCTTTGAATGTGGGTTTCAATGCTGTTTCAGTGAATGTGGGTTTCAAAGGTAAAGTTTTAATGCCAAGTCTGTTTTCATTGTAAGACTATTGCTTTGTTTAGGTTTGTCTATCATTGTTTGTGCTATAAAATTTGAAATAAAAGTTGTAAATAAAATCCAAATATCTGGAATCATTGTAGAAGTAAAGCATAAAACAGTATGCACACTGAAAGATTTGAACAGTGTCTATGACAAATGGGGAGAAATAGCCAAGTAATGGGACACCGGAATGGCTGCGTGGGTGGGGGGTTGGGGCTGCGTGCGTGGAGGGGATGGGGTATGTGGGCAGAGGGGGTGGGGCTGTGTGGGCGGGGCTTTGGGTTTGCACCCCCCCCTGCAAAAATTCCTGCGGGCTCCCTTGCTACCATGTGGCATTTCTAGCCATAGCCCATGATATTCCCTTTGCAGGTCATATGGGCATAACATTTTCAAAGAGATGTATTATGCAGAACTTTTATTGGCCTGGGATTTCCAGAGATGTAACAGGGTACTGCAGGACCTTTGAGTATTGCCAAAAGGTAGGCAAGGCAGGAGACAAGGTGAGAGCTCCTTTGATGCCTTTGCCTGTGCTTGAGGAGCCATTTCAGAGGGTAACTATGGATATTGTGGGGCCTCTGAGTATCCCAAGTTCCACAGGGAAAAAGTATATCCCAGTGGTAGTAGATTATGCTACCAGATACCCTGAAGCAGTGGCCCTGTCCTCCACTGAGTCAGAAAAGTTGGTAAATGCTTTGTTAGAGATTTTCAGCAGGGTAGGTTTCCCAAAAGAAATACTGACTGACAGAGGTGCCAATTTTATGTCAGACTTGCTGGCTTGTCTGTGGAAGTACTGTGGGATGAAGCACCTAAAGACTACCCCCTACCATCCCCAGACTAATGGTCTTGTTGAGAGGTTAAACGCTATACTCAAGACAATGCTACAAGCATTTGCAGACCAGTTTAAGAGGGAGTGGGACAAATATTTGCCCCATCTGTTGTTTACTTACAGAGAGGTGGCCCAGGAATCCACAGGTTTTTCACCCTTTGAGTTGCTGTATGAGCATACGGGATGGGACCTCTAGATTTGAATCAAGGTGAGTGAGAGGGTGACTGTGAATCCCACAAAGAGTCAATTGTGGCATATGTCCTAAACCTTAGGACAAGGCACAGGGAGCTCATGGGTTTGGTCCAGAAGAACCTGGCAGAAGCCCAACAGCAGAAAAAGGTCTGGTATGACAGGAATGATTGAGCTATAGAGTATGCTGTAAGGCAGCAGGTAATGGTACTCATTCCTGTCAGACGCGACAAGCTGCAGGCAGCTTGGGAGGGATCCTACAACATGGTAAGGAAGGGCAGTGATATTAACTACATGGTAGAACTGCTAGGCAAGAGGCAGGGCCACAAATTGTGCAATGATAACATGATGAAACCTTACCATGATAGGGAGGCCCTTATGCTGAGTATTAGCCGTGGATGGCAGGGGGATTCTGAGGGGGATCTGGTGACTGATCTCCTCAGTGAAGCTCAAACTAACACCTCCATAGAAGGGGTAGCAATGTCCCAGCAGCTATCCCCTACCCAGGTTCAAGAAACCAAGCAGTGTTACAGGAGTTTGGAGACATGTTCACTGGGAAACCAGGGTGCACCCACCTTTTGCAACACCATGTGGATACAGGACCCCAAAGGCCTATTAAGCAGGCCCCTTATAGGGTGCCTGAGAGAGTCAAATGGACTCTGAGTGAGGAGATACAAGAAATGTTGGAACTAGGGTTAATCCAGGAGTCCAGCAGTCCCTGGGCCTCCCCAGTGGTGCTGGTACCAAAGACGGATGGCTGCACCAGGTTATGTGTGGACTACAGGAAATTAAATAGTCACACAGAGTAAGATGCTTACCCCATGCCTAGGTCAGATGAAGCCCTAGAGCAGCTGGGTGGGGCTAAATATCTTACCACTATTGATCTTACCAAAGGTTACTGCCAGGTGCCCTTGAATCCCAGTGCTAGAAAGAGGTCAGCCTTTGTGAGTCCTTTTGACTTGTATGAGTTCACAAAGATGCCCTTTGGGATGAAAACTGCCACAGTGACTTTCCAGAGGCTGATAGATTGTATCCTTGCATGAGCAGGAGATTTTGCCCTTGCTTGCCTAGATTATATTGTCATCTACAGCCATTCCTGGAAAGAGCACCTTCAGCATGTCAGGGAGGTGCTGGGCAGGCTACAGAGGGCAGGGTTGACCATTGAGCCCAGCAAATGTCAGATGGGTATGGCAGAGGTCTCCTACATGGGACATAGGGTGGGGAGTGGTAAGATCAGGCCAGAACCTGTCAAAATGGAAACCATTCAGGCATGGCATGTCCCTGTTACCAAAAAGCAGGTGAGGGCATTCTTAGGGACAGCAGGGTACTACAGAAAGTTTGCCCCCAATTATAGTACCATAGCTGCTCCTCTCACAGACCTGACAAGGAAATACAAACCAGATAAGGTAGTGTGGACCACAGCATGTGAGCAGGCATTCCAGAAGCTTAAAGGTGCTTTGGGAGGACACCCTGTGTTATCTAGTCCAGATTAAAGCAAATAATTTGTTGTGCAGGTGGATGCTACAAACCATGGGATGGGGGCTGTACTTAGCCAGGTTTCCACAGAGGGAGAACAGCACCCAGTGGTATATCTCAGTCATAGGCTCCAACCCAGGGAGGAATGCTATTCAGCTGTAGAAAAGGAATGCCAAGCCATAGTGTGGGCAGTGCAGAAACTTCAACCTTAACTGTATTGAAGGAAATTCACTGTATTTACAGACCACAATCCCTTAACATGGCTACATTGAGCCAGCCAGCAAAATGCCAAGTTATAGGTTCATAGGTTCATAGGTTTATACTAGGCTATCTGCCCTAAGGCATTTATAAGCCTAGCTCAAAGTTATGTGGCTTACGCCACCCCTTATGTTAGAAATAATGTGCCCATTAGTTTGTTGTGCCTCTGTCCAGCAGTGACACAGAGATGATTCCCGAGGTAAACCTACGATCTCCCATCCACCGTTCAAGATTTCTCTTGAACAGAGCCAGCGAGGTGCTCTGCCTCACATGGACCAGGATTTTATTCCACAGCATGGGGAGTCTTTGGGTGATAAATCTATCCCTCCAGCACGTCCTATTTATATCCGTGCTAAGGTTTAAGTCACTTGCTCTAGTGGTTCTGGTGGATTTGGATTTTTTGAGGTGGAGCATGTCCATTAATTCCGGGTTGGTCATGGCCTTGTATGTCAGGCACACGTCACCTCTGAGCAGACGGTATGCAACTGAATAGAGTTGGAGTTTCTTCAGTCTGGCAGTATATGACAGGTTTTGGAGTCCCTTTATCCTTTTGGTGAGGAACTTTTGGGGTCTCTCCAATTGCTGCAGGTGTCGGGTGAGATACATCCCGAATGGGGCATTGTACTCGATCATTGGTCTGATAAGTGAAGAGTACAGGGGAACAATGACCTCACTTGATCTGGATGTGAATCCCTTCATGATCAGATGGGCAATGTAGAAGGTCTTTCGAACCACTTTAGCAACGTGAGTGTCAAACGAGAGGCCACTGTCAACCTGGGTACCCAGGTCCCTGATAACCTCTTCTGTGCTTAGTGGGTTGCCACCTATATGGTAGCTTGGGGTTACCTTGTTTTTCCCGAAGGGTATGACTATACACTTTTTTGCGTTTAACTTCAGGCCATGGCTCTGGCACCAGCTATCAGTTTCCGTGAGACCCCTCTGAAGGATGTCTGTGTCCGATGTACTATCCACTATGACACCCAGTTTGCAGTCATTCGCAAACTTTGTCAGCCATAGTCCTCCTATGTTTGCCTGTACTTCTGAGAAGTAGATGCCGAACAATAGGGGGCCAAGGACCAAGCCCTGTGGGACACCACTTGTAACCGGCTTGGAGTCTGACATGGCTCCAGCAACTCTAACCCTGTGGGTTCTGTCCTTTAGCCAGTTTGCAACCCATCTTGTGACATATGGGTTTACATTTAAGCTGGTAAGTTTCTCTATGATACCCGAGTGGGGTATTGTGTCGAAAGCTTTTGCAAGGTCAAGGTAGGCTGTATGGACTGCCTTTCCCTCATCAATGGCCTTGGTAACTGTTTCGAAGAAGTCGACCAGGTTCAAAAGGCAAGATCTGCCCTTGACAAAGCAAAACTGGGTTGGGTCCAAGGTCTGCAAGTCCCCTATGTCCTTGTTTATGAGTTCCATTATGATCCTCTCCATAGCTTTGCAGACCAGGCTTGTTAAGCTTATGGGGCGGTAATTACCAGGGTCCGTAGAGGCACCACCTTTGTGGAGTGGGACCACAGTTGCCGTACGCCACTCCTTGGGCACATATCCTGTGGTAAGGCTAAGATTAAACAGCTGCCTTATGTGCGGGTTTAGTTCTTCATTGAGTTCATGTAGCACACAGCTGGGGACACCATCTGGTCCCATTGATGCTGTGTTTTTAGCTTTACAGAGAGCAGCTTTCACCTGCACATTTGAGATGTCTGGGAGGCTACACTCTGTTGGGATAGTTATCTCTCCTTTTGGGGGGGAGAGGGGTTGAAGTTTGCGCTGAACCTGTCTGCCAGTATGTTGGCAATGTCTGTGGGCTCAGTGATTTTTGTATCATTTTGGACTAATTCTGAGCATATCTGGGAGTTTCCACCCAGGTTTCTGACATAGCTGAAGAAGGCCTTATGATTGTCTTTTGAATCTATGGCAATTTATTTCTCAAAGTTGGCCTTTGATGATTTTATGAGGGATCGTAGATTCTTGCTAGTACTGATCAAAGATGCCTTCCCTTTTTGGGATTTTGCTCTATCATGTAATAGCTTTCTCCTCTTATTGTAAAGTTTGTTTACGGCTGGGGTCCACCAGACTGGACGTTTGCCCTTGGTGGAAAGAATCTTGGTTTTATTTGGGATTGCCTGATCCATGCTGTCCTGAAGGTGTTCATAGAAGGCATTTGTAAGGGCTTCCGCAGCTTGGGTTGTGGTTTCCATTGGCTCGGGGGCCTTGAAGGATACCACACCTGTCTTGAGTAGTGTGAAGTTTGCTTTAGAGAAGTTCTTCACTGTGGTCTTTTTTGTTTGGGGTGGGGCGGGATGTGGATTTCTAGTGAGACTAGTTCATGATCTGATCTCACCAAAGAGGATATACTTCGGTGTGGAGCATTTTGTCCCCATGTTTGTGATGATGAGATCTAGTATATTTTCTCCTCTTGTGGGGACGGTGACTAGTTGTTCCATGGCATTTGAATTTATGAACTCCAGGAACCTTTGGGCTAGAAAGTTGGGGCTTGAGTAATGTTCCAGTCTATATTCGGGTAGTTGAAGTCACCCAATATGATGGTGTTTGGTGATACATTTATACCCTCCAGTGTCTTCAGGAAGGCTGTGTGGGTTTCCTGAGTTTGAGAGGGTGGCCTGTAGCATGCTACAAATTGTAGAGCAGTTTTGCCTATGGTTAATTGCACCTGGATGGTTTCCGATGCTTCGTGTAGCCACCAACCTGGAGGTGTGGGTATCCTTGATGAATATGGATACACCCCCTCCTTTTGTGGTATGGTCCGGATTTTGGGGCCGGAACGCATGATATGAGGTAAAACCTGATAGTGCCGGGGTGCTCTCAGGAGCCTTGAACCAGGTTTCAGTCACAGCACAGACATCGATGTTCTCCATACTGAGAAGGGCCTCGAGTGCGCGCATTTTGAGATTTAGACTTCTGGCATTGAGCAGCATTACCCTTAGTTTCTTCCCGTTTTTGCTTTCTAGGGTGGTAGGTTTATAATTTGAGCCTTGCCTAAAAAAGGCACTATGGGGGTGGCAAGAGCCTTAGCCAATATCCGGAATCCCAGGGATGACAGGTGCAAGCCGTCCCTTGTGAAGCAGCGTGGCTTGTCAAGCATGTCATCCCAAGCAGACAGACACTGGATCCCCTTTGAATGACACCAGAAATTAAGCCAATTGTTAAAGCTGATCATCTTGTCACTATATTGTGGCATCATTCGTGGTGAAGGAAGGATACTGCTCAGGGTCATACCTGCCTGGGCTACATAATCAGAGAGCTCCTCTATGTCTCTTTTCATGTAGTCCAGGGAGGTATGTCTCAGGTCGTTCACACCAGCATGGACAATGACTGTGTCATACTTGTACTTGCCGTGGAGTGACCTGAGTGCTTGTGTTATGTGGCGGATTCTAGCGCTCGATAGGCAGCTTACCGTGACCTTCTCCTTGTTCAGCCTGGTGAGTGGGACGTCAGTGTGTCTGACTATGGAGTCACCTATGACAAGTATGTTTGGTGTTGTATTTGGCCTTAAGGGCAGTGACTGCTTTGCACACTGATTTTGTTTTTTATGTGTTGTTTGTGTGGTGTCTTGAGTTTGCAGTTGCTTGGGTGTCTGCTTTGGAGGCCTTTGCTGTTTAGGTAAATTTTTACTCAGAGCCTCTGAGTATGTCTTAGTGTGTTTATGTGTTTGATTCAGTGGTGTGGTTGAGTTATGTGAGACTTGTATTGTGGTGTGTGTAGTTGCCTTCTCCTCCTGCCTGGTCTTGCCAGTCCTGTGTTGAGAGAGCTCAGCCTCTAGTTTGGCTAAATAGCTGCATCTCTCGCAAGTGTTAGTGTTATGTGGGAGGAGGAGAGGATTGTCCGTGTACATGAGGCAATTGTAACATTGCCTCAGAATTCCCAGATTCACCAACTGGGCAGGAGAGGACGCCAGCATCTGACCCTTCGACATGCTAGAAAGAATTATGAGTTGGTATGAGACAGAAAAGTAGAGGGCTTAGCAGGGAAGTGGGCACTCCTGGGGGTTTTGCAAGTGAGGGATTTGTATAATATAGGAGTGCTTGACCTGCAAAGAAAATGCTTATAAGACAAGGGATATGCTTTTAAGACAAGTGCTGAGCTTTTTGAGAAGAAAAAGCAATTAGGAACAAGTGCTGCGCTTTTTAGTGAAGGTGTAAACTGTTTAGGTTCCTAACAGAGCAGTTCTAAGGGAAAAATTGAAGAACAGACTTTATGGAGCCAGAAAAAGTTTAACCTTGTTAAACCGGTGCTGCCCGATGCTGCTCTAGTGGCAACTCCGCGCTAAATCGCGCTAAAGCACGTTAAGGTGTGCTTGATAGCAGGGGCTGGAAAGAAGCAGGAATAGGCCCAAAACGGACAATAAAACTACAGTTTCAAGTCAGTAACCACTCCTACGGGGGGCAGGGAAGCTGCTCAATGTTATTCACTGCCACTGATTAACAGAGAGACTTTCCTTTAGCCCAAGCAAAAATGGCCTCACAGAAACTTACATACAGTTCAGGAAACAGCAAGCCTGTAACTGAACTTTTTTAAATCTCAGAAAAGTGGGAAAAAAGCAATATTTTTTTTTTGTTTTTTTTTTTTCAGAGATAGCAGAGGTTCACAGGTAATATCAAGTTATAACAGTGCAGTAAATGACCCCACACAAGAGTGCTAGGTCAAGGACAGAAAATATGCAAGTTTTGAGAAAAAAACAATTTAAAATTAAGTGCAAACAGGAAATTCAGTAAACAACTTTTGGTTGTGCTCTAAATACAGCTACTAATGCAGAAATCAAGTTTAACAAGCCAGAAAATGCTCAAACTAGGCAGCTATGCTGAAAAACATAGCAAATAAACAGAGAAAAAATACTTAAAATCTCAAAAGTGGCTCCCTTCTTCTCTCAGCGTTTTCTCCTCTTGGTGGGTGCTTCACCAACAGCCAACAAGCCTGAAAAGACGCCAAAACCACGAAGCAACTAGGCTTTAAGAGAGGAAGATGAAGGAGTTTTGGAAATGACCCCTGTTGGCCAATAAAACTACAGTTTCAAGTCAGTAACCACTCTTACGGGGGGCAGGGAAGCTGCTCAATGTTATTCACTGCCACTGATCAACAGAGAGACTTTCCTTTAGCCCAAGCAAAAATGGCCTCACAGAAACTTACAAACAGTTCAGGAAACAGCAAGCCTGTAACTGAACTTTTTTAAATCTCAGAAAAGTGGGAAAAAAGCAAGATTTTTTTTTGTTTGTTACTAGTTACTAGTTTTGTTACTAAGGTGGAGACTAGGATTGCAAGCATATGATGTGACAGTGCAGCACAGCAGTGGGGTTAGCAATGCCAATGCAGATGGGCTGTCAAGACAGGGAATGGGGTAAGGTATTCCTAGATAGGTTCAACTCTATCAAGCAACGTTTCTGAAGGGTCACTTGAAAAACTAGCTTGAGTTTTTTTTTTTTGGGGGGGGGTGATATAAGGAAATATTGCCAGCCCAGCTTTCTGGAATTTTGTAAATAATTCTATGTCATCTGTGAATATTGATACAATTTAAACAGAACTATATATGTGTATATTAACTATTGATACATAAGTGTGTGATGAACAGGTTTTGTACAGTACTGAGCTTCAAGTATGTGTCCACAGTGTACCCTACTGGAAATGAACAGAAATGTATATAAACTATATACCTGTGCAAATGTATTTTTTAATTGTAGAAACTGGAACATACAGAGCTAACTTGCAAAATTTCAAGAAAATAAGTTGAAATTAAGTTGCTTTATGATTGTGCTATAAAGTTAGTTTCAGTGCAGCAAGGAGACAGGATGTCTAGGACTAGGGTGCCTTCTGCATTTTCTGTAAGTGTTTTATTGTTTTACGACTTCCAGGTTCTGAGCAAACATCCGAAATATATGTGTTTTTTAACACAGAGATGTGAAATTCTGTTAGTTTTTGGTTTAGTTTGGGAAATTAAGTCAGGTGACAAAAAGTGATGTCAGCCAAGCTAACACGCAGTAATATTTGATATTAATTTAAAAACTCTCTCAAAGAGAGAATGTGCATTTTGTATTTTGTCTTGGACCTAGCAAGAACATCCACTCATCATCAATGTCTGCACTTGCCTGGCTGTAAGTAACATTTAGGGCATAGTATCTCTTTTAGATATAGATAGGAATATAGTAAAGATTACATTAGATATTTTCTGCATTTATTTGAGACTGTCCTGCAGTGCTGTTTTAAAATATTTCCTGTGATTTTTAACTCTGAAGTTACTGTGTTGTTTGACTGAGTATTGGCTTGTTCTTTTATTAATTATCAAATATATTTAAATCTATCTTTGTGTCTGATATTTCTGAGACATGTTTAAGCTCTTAGAGTACTTGCATATGCATTTGGTGACACTGTACAGGCCACTCCTAAATAGCTTTGCTCTTGGTCAGACTACTATTTGGATTAATGGTAACATTACACAGTAGGATTGGACACCCTTTGATAAGGGTCTTAAAGTAGCTGATAAGGGTTCTGGTGGCAGTGATAACTACCTTATATTCTGAGTAGAAGGGGGCATAACTAGTAAACCTCTGCCAGCCTTTTCCGGGTGTGTGTTTGTGTATAAATCAAATCTCAAAGTGTGTGTGTGTGTGTGTGTGTGTGTGTGTGTGTGTGTGTGTGTGTGTGTGTGTGTGTGTGTGTGTATGTCAGCTACTTGGGCAGGGACACGAATCACTGGTTGGACAGAGTGAGTGTTGGGAGGACTTGGCTTGGAACCCTGGCTAAGGACTCAACTCTATAGCTCTGCCAGTGGGGGGTCTTATTGGGGATCTGGAGAAAGAGGAAGAAACCAGCCCCAGACTGACTGTGATCTCTGTGTGCTCTTAAGGGAAATTGTACTTTACTGTGTGTGTACTTCTCATCCTCCCAATGTGTGCGTCCCCTAGCTATTGCCAGTGGTGAGGATTGAGGCTACTTGATTACTGGGCCAGTGCAGGGGCGTCACAACTACCTTATCTGTACTCAGTTTCAGCCATTGTGCTTTCAGTTTTGCATTCCATTTCTCTATCCTATGCTGTCTGTAATGCCATATCATCTGCTTACAGCAACTTTGTTGATCTGTTCCCCCTAACCTGTTTGCATTTGTACTCCATCACTAGTATGAACAGCAGTGGGTTTCAAGCTTTTAACTGCTTCTAATTATTAATTGCTTGAGCTACATTGTATGAGTTAGTAGTGAAAATACTTTATATTAAAATTATTATTATTATTATTATTAATATTATTTGGTATTAGCTCTCTTACAGACTACCAAGTCTTGTATCATACTGGCTGCCTGAGAAAGCATTCAGTGCTGTTTGCCAGTACTAGGGATTCTAATATTCTGTCCTAAAAGATTGCGCTGCACTGCAGTATGCTTGGGATACACTTGCTGGCCTACGCTATTTCATCTCTCTTTTTCCCTGTCATGTGACATCTATGCAAAACACTGAAAATTAGGCATTTTAAAAAGGCACAGAACAAGAAATAAGGCATCTATGATGTGTTTATCCAACAATAGAAGGCATGGATTTCCTATCCCTGTGGTTCTCTAATGTGTACCATGGGGTAAATTAATGATGGATGAGGGTGCGCTTTGTTTGATACAGAGATCCATGAAAACCACATTTCAGTTCTGTAACATAAGTATATCTTTTCAAGATGACATCCATCAAGGTGTGTCATTATTTAATGCCAGAGACATCCAAAATAAGCCTGGAAATATTTCAAACTTGTTTTTGGAAGGTATCATTTCTTTTGTCACCATCATTTTGCTACATTAAAACTGTGACTCCTGTCCAGAAGCTTTTATTTCAGATAGCTCTTAGGTGATCCTCCACAACAGAAAGAATCATACTGGGGTTGGAGTCACCAAATGTTTTAGTTTCAGATCCAGTTTTGAACTTTTCTGCATCCATGGAGGAATCATTGAAGCTTCTGTTTATGTACCAGGAGCAGCAATAAACTGCAGACATCTTCCATTTTACTGCCAGGCAAATTACATTATAGCCTTTTTGTAAGAACTCAACTGATTTTTTTGTCACTGGCTTAATATTATTCCACCATCATTGAAGATTCTGTTTATGTACCTGGAGCAGCAATAAACTGCAGACATCTTCCATTTTACTGCCAGGCAAATTACATTATAGCCTTTTTGTAAGAACTCAACTGATTTTTTTGTCACTGGCTTAGTATTATTCCACCTCTATAGCTGATTCTGCACAACTTCAGTATCTGGGTCAATGACGAAACAAGCATCGAGATAATGCCTCAGACTGGGTTCACTCGCATTGTTATTTCCTTGATTCATGCAATGGTCACACTGTGGATCTAGCATTCTAAGAGGGTATGAAGATCTTAAATGTATGGTAGAACCAAGTTCATGAGCCACCCATATCTGTCCAAGTGCAGCCTAGTGCTCACAGATTCTCAGGTGGTTTAAGTCTGGATATCAGTACTGTAAATCCGGAGGTATTCATGTCAAAGTAGACACTGTTACCTCTTGGAAAATGTAGGTGATCTGAAACATTGGCTGCATGCTATCTTTGTAAATCACCTATGCCTGTTCATGTTCGCCTTTCTTATTGATTAATTGGATGATTTATTGACTACTATTTGATGATCAGGTAATTGAACTAGTATGTTGACCCTTTTCAGCAATAACCCATGCTTGTAGAGAAAGATAAAACAATTTACAACAATACAGTGACCAAGCAACTGAAGCACAAAATTGCACAATAATTTCAATACAGACAAAATATGCAACAGCTGACTAATAATTTAACAATCTAATGTATGAAAATGCCACAGGGATTAACCATTTTCAGGGAAGAGGTTACGACAATATTTTGCATGCAGATGGTCTTTAAGAACTTCCTTAAAGTCTTTAATGGTTTCTTGGTTTTCACTTGGCAGGTGGTTTTGCATTGCTAGTCTCAGTCTGGAGAATGCTGTTTCACTCTGTGCTAAACTGATATGGTGTGATTGCAAACTAGATTATTTCAGGAAGCAAAGATAACAATTAGAGTGAAAATAGAATACAGGCAGGCTTAGATGGACTTGGCCATCGAGAGATATCCCATAAAACGGCAGATGTCAATGCTAAAGCTTCTCATAACTTATACCCTTTTCTCATGCCATGGAAAGTCTACAGCTCATGCTGGTTTGCTCTGTGGAAAGCTTTTATTGTACAACAATGCACTCATCTGGGATATTTTTTCATGGATAAAGTGCTCTTCCTCAGATGCTCTGTTACTTTATATCACTCTACATAATCTGCAATATTTGAACAGAAGCAACAATTCCTTGTTGGATTTCAAGGACATCTTGAAAGTGGTCTCATATTTGCATCAGACATCCTATGAGCTAGACCCATATTCATCTAAATTGAAAAGGCCAGCAATGAAGAATTGCTTTTGTACAATATTATTTATCCACTTATTTATTACGTTTTAATACCAGGTTATTTATGGTTTTAATAACCACCAGAAAAAACAGAACACTGAATAACAGCTCTACTTTCCAATGTTAAATATTTATTGTAAAATACAAAACCTCTAGCGCCTCGGCCACAGCCTTTAAAGAGTAAAAAATCTGCTTTCTAAAAAACCTTCCTTATATATTCTATCTTAACACATTAATTAAGCAATTAACCAATAATTACTAAAATGCACTCAATTCCCTTAAAGGTAAAAAAACTATATAAAACTTTGCCAGTTACACTCTTTATTCAATCCACAAGGAAATAATGTATTATATTTCATTATAAGAACAGATTATTTTTGCCTTATCATATTCTTTAACAATTCTACATTTCCATATTGCAATGATATTTGTTCCAACACTGTTACCTTCATATTATTTACATCTCCTTGATGTTCCTTATTAAAATGTTCCGCTATGGGACTCATGACTTTATTATTTTTAACATCTCTCACATGCTCTTTTATTCTTTCGGCTAAAGACCTTTTGGTCTCTGCTATGTAATATTTCTTACATGGGCAAAATATAACATAAATTACTCCCTTACTTAAACAGGAGTACATTCACTTAGTATCAACATTTTTTGTTCCTATCTTATCCACTTTAGTTATACTATGTTGACATATAGAACATTTTCCACAAGGGATAGTTCCTCATCTCCATATTTTCTAATTTCTTTTCTCTTGGCCTTATATATTTACTATGCACCAAGACATCTTTCAGATTTCTTCCTCTCTTGTAAGATATTCTTAGTTCTACATTTGATAAAGAAGGGACTTCTCTAATAATCTGTCTCCAATACTGCTTAACCAGCCCATTCATTTTATGTAAAAACACGGTATATTTAGTGACAAAAAACATTTTTTCTCTATTAAATTCTTTCCTTTCATATTCATGTCTTCTCTCTCTTTGTTGAATACCATTTTTCATACTATTATTTGGATTATTTCCATATATTTTATAAAAACCTTCATATACACTCTCTGGCTTATAGCCTCTGTTAATAAAAATAGAGGCTACTTCCTGTGCCTCTTCTTTTGCTTCTTTTATATCACTACTTAATCTTTTAATCCTAAGCAACCCCCCATAGGGAATAGCTTCTATCGTGTGACTCGGATGACAACTATTGCCAAATAATTTCCAGTTTATTTGGTTAAATTTTCTATATATATTAGTATGAATTCTCTCTTTCACTTGCCCTCTTAATGTTATATCCAAATAATTAACTTTACTACCCTTCTGAATGTCATCAACTTTTATCCCATATCTATTGGCATTCAAATATTCAATAAAATTAAATGACAAATATTCATCCCCTTTACAGACAAAAATTAAATCATCTATAAATCAATAATATTTCACTACATATTTCCTAAAGAACTCATGTCTATAAATATAAGTATTTTCAACAAGCCCCATAAACATATTAGCATAAACTGGGGCAAAAGCCGCTCCCATTGCTGTTCCTGTATTTTGCTTATACAGTGTCCCATCAAATTCAAATATATTATTTACCAAACAAAACTCTACTAGTTATTTTATATAATGTGTTTTGGGACTATCACCTAAGAAATATTGTATAGCCTCTAGACCAAAGACATGAGAAATGTTAGTGTACAAACTCACTACATCCACTGTTATAAAATACATATCTCTAGCCCATACTACATCCTTTATTTTACTCAGAAAATCAAGAGTCCCTTATATATGAAGGTAACTTAATCACTTCTTGTAATAAAATTTCATGCAGTAAACAATTGAGATTGTATGTAAAAAATCCACTAGCCGACACTATAGGGCGTCCTAGTGGTTGTAATAAATCTTTGTGAATTTTGGGGACACAAAAAAATGTTGCTACTTTGCTATTTTGTACATTAATCTTGTGGGTCACATCATTCACTGTGAGGTAATGTGATCTAATACCTTTTCTTAACAACATTTGAAAAGCATGTTGTGCCCGTGTTAAGTAGGTCTCATCTATCTTACTATATACCTCACCATTATCTAAATGTAATATGCACATACTTAAATAATCCCTAGA
This sequence comes from Protopterus annectens, assembly GCF_019279795.1. Classification (NCBI taxonomy): domain Eukaryota; kingdom Metazoa; phylum Chordata; order Ceratodontiformes; family Protopteridae; genus Protopterus; species Protopterus annectens. Next base: position 102,681,255 of record NC_056729.1, read on the forward strand.
ATTCAGGACCACCAGTTTGCCCCCTTTGTCTGATGGCTTAAAAACTATCTCATCATTTCTACTCATATTTTGTAATTTCATCCATTCCTCTTTCGTCAAACTATAATTTTTACTTGTACTTTCAAAATCACTAAGCTCTTTATCTATTATAAAATTCAAAGCATTATTAAAACTCTGTATGTTCAAATTTTTGTTTGGAGGCATACAAGTGCTGTTACTTTTAAGTTTACTTGTGTCTAACAAGCTATATGCATTAGCTTCCGATTCAGATTCACATGAAAAAAAACATTCACTACTATTCGAATCTGTTTCCTCAATACACTCAATAGTTTCCTTTTGATTTATATTATAAAAATACTCTTTCAAATTCATTTTGCGCACTAGATTATATATCTCACTTTTAATTTCATACATTCTTGGAAGAACTGTCAGTATAAACTTAAAACCTTTGTTCAATACCGACAGTTCAATAGCATCAAAATTATAATCAGATAAGTTAACAACATAATCCGGTACCATTGTACCATCTACCTGTTTAATTTGTCCATTTGCTTTTTTTAAATCGTCCCTCGCCCGGGTCTCTTTTGGCGTTCATATTTATGGTTTTATTGTCTATTTAATGTATGTGCTTGCTTTTATCTGTATATTAATATTTTCATGTTTTTATTGTAACATCTCTATATGAAACTGTGAAAGCTTCCTATCAGTGGGGGTATGTCCAGGGGAAGCTTGAAAGAAGCTGTGGTGTCTTCATGTGAATAAAGCATCACTGGATCCTTTCATTTGGGAAAATCTTCTATACCACTTTATACCTTTAATTTCTTGGCAATTGTCTTCCATTTGAGAATCACCTACAGTATATAAATTACCAGACTAAAACTTTTGTCTGGTTTTAGACACTGCCATAACATCAGACTATCCCTGTTATAGGTTATAGACAATCTACTAAGAGCAAAAGATCAACAACTTGTTCCAGCAACCACCATAATTAGACACAGCAAGGTCTTACCATTTCTAGGCAATTCTGATTCTGTAACTAGGATTGTGTTGGTGTGGTTTGTTTTCTTTTATATAAATGTCTGATTGACTGTGTCATAAGTGATGGTTTAATAAATATGTTTCTTGCTTGGGGGGGGCATGAATTGAATAATTTATGTAATGTTGCTTAGTTTATATGATATATGGCAATATACGTGAAATATAATGTTTATAAACATGAACTTGTCAATACAGTTTGATTAATTTTATATAACTGTAAATTTGCCTGTGTTAGAAGTGATAAATCAATAAAGGTGTTTAAAAAAAACTTGTTGCAGCAAGCTCCTATTAGACCTTTCATCATCATTTGATATAGTGGACCATGCAACTCTGACTGCCTAGAAACAAGGTGAAGGATACCTGGCATGGTTTCCTTCTGATTTAAATTCTACCAGGGTGGCCAATCCTCACCCCAGCCCCCCAACAAAAACTTTTCCTTTGATGATTAGAATGTTGTGTGACTCAACCTTTGTCCTTTACTGTTTAATCTACATACTGCAACTGAAGAGCATCGTAAAAAGGCACAGGATTAAGTATTGTAACTATTCTAATTATACACAGTTGAGTCTTTCATCTTATACAGAAGCTGGGAGGCCAGCCCAGCAGGTGTCTTTAGCTGGACTGTTTCAAACTGATTTAGACTTTAACATTTTTAAAAAATCAGTTCTCATTGTGCAGGCTACCAGACAAAGCTCTAGTATTCTTTATATCTGACTTAATATAATGATGTATGCTCAGGACAGGAATTCAGTATCACTGCTATGTATCTTAGAGCGTTAATGAAAAGTAAGCTTACAACAAAGGTCTAGGGTCACCTCATTTGTCTATTACCTTAGAAACATTGTCTGGATACATCGGATACCTGGTGTCAGTCTCATAATGGTGGTCCATATATTGATTTCCTCACAGTTTAACTATAATAACTTCTTTTTCTCTCAGGATTCCAACTTGTAATGTGCAATGACTGCAGTTGTTAGAATACTGAGGGGGGACGTTATAAGTCACCTGTTTAACTCTAGTGTTGCACCTGAGAGATTATGTTATTTATATACTATACCCTCCGCGATCAGGGAAATGACTAGGAAAAAGCTCGGTTAGAGTTACACAACTTCAATTGTTTCATGCTACTGTTCTATTCAACACATATGTATTTATTTTGTTTGCACAGCACCTTGAGACTGAAAGGCATTTTACACATCAAATCAGATAATAATAACAAGGAAAATCATAAGAAAGCAGGAAGAGGTTAAGCAGTGACGGTCGGGAAGACTGCAGAAGGGTGACAAAAGCATCTTAAATATTTAAAGGCCCTGAAGCAGATTGGGAGAATAGGAATATAGAAGTATTGTGATACACTTTAGAAGAGACTACAGATGAGAAAGAAAAGAGTGAGTAAGGAGATGGGCAAGATTAAGAGAGCACACATGAGAATCAAAAGTAGTGATGGGTTAGAAAGAACACTTTACTATGGCAAAGTGAAGCAATTCAGTAAACTCAGGCTATATAATAAATGAATGGCAAAACAAGGAAACTTAAAGTTGGGAGAGCAGTGATAAACGACAAAGGTAGAAACATACAAGTAGAGGAGGGTGCATAATAAAAGTAGGTTGATAATATATTACAGTAGATAGCAGTTTTCAAAAATAATATCAAATAGAAATTTGCATGAAATTGCCAGAACAGAAAATAATAAAATGTTTACTTGTATTGTATTTTATTAATTTGTATTTGTTAACTGGGTAGAACACTAATCCTGCTAGACAACTTTTCAGGTTCAGCCTAAGGCATTAAACAAAAACAAATAAAAAAAATAACAATAAAAGTTAACAACTGACTTTGGTGGTCAAATAAGACTGAATTTCCTGGAGACAGTAAAATCAACATTTGCTGTAAAATAAATTTGAGTTGACTTCCTTAAAAGGTTGCAGAGGATCGTATTATGTATAGCATCTCCAATAGCTACAAACTGTTACACTTTACAGGTCTATATCACTTCATCGAGTACGTAAATATTGGACACTTACATCGTCGAATATTCACATACTCGGAGAAGTTATTGTGGGGGGCTGCATCCCCCACACTCCCAGCTAAATATATATTTCTACTCTGAGACCGCACTAAAGTGAGGAAAGGGCAAAAATCCCAATCTTCACTGTACTGCAAAAAAAAATTCACAAACTTCGAGTACATGAATATTCGACGATGTAAGTATTCAGTATTCACATACTCTATGAAGTGATAGGGAACCTACTTTACAGACCCTTCTAATGATTAGGAAAAGAAAGAGTAAAAAAAATGAAAGAGATAAGTTGAGGGAAGATGGTCAGGAATAGAGGAGGGATAAAATATGAAGAAGAGGAAAAGATGATGGGTTGTCAAAGAAGTTGTTGATAAGACAAAGTTTGTGAACTGCTGAAGAGAGAAATGGTTGAGTCCTAGGTAAGGTCATCATAACATGTTGGAGAGGCAATGATGCCAAGGGTTTGAACAGATTACTTAGTAGTTATAAGATCTGTTATAGGTTAGAAGTAGTGAATGGGTGGTAAAATTATTATGTGATGCTGCTACTATTGGAAAATAATTTTGTATTAGTTTCCTAAGAAATATCTTTTTTGAGTGAGAATCTGAATTTGGGTTCTGAGAAAATGGATTTCACATTTGTTGGAATGTTTTTTCAACTCTTAGGAGACATTACTGATAAATAATTGTTTAAATACTGCAATTTATTATACGGAGCATATAACGAGTGAGGGAAAGTAAATGGGAGCTAAGGCTATAGGTGGGGATAACTTTAGTCTGTCCACTAGCAAAGAAAAGAAAATAAGTTTACACTTACTAATTTATGGTTAGAGAGGCCATTAACAGAATGACTCTTTATTTTATGGGGAGCCATTTTGCATGAATTAGGGTAGAATAATGATATTCTCCTTAAGGGGATAAAGTAATGAATCTGCAGATACTATTAATAGTGGATTATAGTGAGTATATATATTTTAGAGGTTGTTGCAATAACAGGAAACCCTTATTTGAGTTAGACAAGGAATACACCTGTCCCCATTGCCATTTTTCCTTCTGCAGAGAGAGAAAGTGGGAATTTTTCTTGACGCAAAATATGCACTTGTTAAATTTAGTTTTCATATCAATATGGTGTTTAACGTTTATGCCTTTGTCTACCAGAAACCTTGACATCTAAAGTATTTTACATCTTCAGTGGGTTGAGTTTAATTATAGAGAATACGGCTGATACCTAGAATGATGGCCAATTTTTTTGTGTATGGCAAAATTTGGATTTATTCTTTCTAGCATTTAGAACAAGTCTGTTCTCTGCTATCCAGTTAGAGAGTAGGGTGAGATCCTACACCAAGTGTTTCCTTATTGTAGAGTAAGATGTATTTACTCTGTAAATTACCATAACATCAGCATATAAAAGTAATAGAATATGGAAGAGGTTGGGGGAAGTTAATGGATAAAAAAGAGAATAGTACAGGACAAAGTGCAGATCCTTATAGGATTCCTTTTGAGAAGGAGACAGTAAAGGGTGTAGTGGGGGCAACTTGACACTTTAATGTATGTATTATTTAAGTATGTAGTATTCCATTACAGAGATTGAGAGTTAACATCTGCCCTTAATAGAGAGCCCAAAAGGGCAGAGTGGCCTACCAGATCAAAGGCCTTAATCAAGTCTGTGACAAAGGGAGATACGGCCAGCCCAGCTCTCTAGAATTTTGTAAATAATTATATGTCATTTGTGAATGTCAACATGATTTATATAAGATGCTTGTGTTATAAATGTATTCGAACTGTATGTAGTGTATATCAAACTAGGTCTATACAGACATGTGTGCTGAAAAGATATTTTATAAAGTGCTTGTGCTTAAAATGTGACCACAGTATGCCCTACTGGAATAGAACAGAAATGTACATGCACTATTGAAACTGTTTAAAAGTATATATATTTTAATAGTGGAAACTGGAACACAGGAGGTTAACTTCACTCTAGCAAACTTTAAAAAAATAGCTGAAATTAAATTACTTTATGGCTAGGCCATAAAAGATGATATCTTTCAGTTTCAATGCAGCAAGGAGACACAATGTCTAAAACTAGGGAACTTTCTATATTGTCTCTAAGGTGAAATAATTCCTAGTTTTGAAATGTGAAGGAATGTGATTGTTTTATTACTTTCCAGCATCTTCCAAAGATCTAAGGTCTATGCATTTTCACAGGTAGATGCTAAATACTGCTAGCTTCCTGCAGTGGGGGTTTCATCTGGGATAGTCAGATGACAAGAAATTATACCATTCTGGTAGCTATCCCAGTAGTGATATTTGAGATATTAATTTAAGAAGTCTCTTAGAGAGACACAACATTCTGTATTCTGGCTTGGACCTGACAACATCAGCTAAAATATCCATTCACCACATCTGCCTTGCTCTTAAGTAAATTAACTAGGGTATAGTAATTCTCCTAGATTCAGTCAGGAATATAGTGAAGCATATCTTAGATGATTTTCTTTATTTATTTGAGACTGTCCTGCAATGTTGTTTTAAATATTTCCTGTGGTTTTGAACTCTGATGTCACTGTGAACATATACTGAGTATTTTCTTGTTCTTTTATTATTTATTATTAAATATATTTAAAGCTTTCATTGTGGCTGATCTTTGTGAGACATATTTAAGTTCTGCGAGTTCTTGCATATTTATTTGGAGACAATGTGTAGGCCACTCCTAATAGCCTTGCTCTAGGTCAAACTACCATTTGTGTTGATATTAATATTGTGCAGTAAGATTGGACACCCTTTGTTAAGGACCTTAAAGTAGCTAATAAGGAGTTGCCTGATGGCAGTGGTAACTACCTTATAGTCTGGGAAAAAGGGGGCATAGACTAGTCAATCTGTGTCAGCCTTTCCCAGGTGTGTGTGTTTGTGTGTGTGTGTGTGTGTGTGTGTGTGTGTGTGTGTGTGTGTGTGTGTGTGTGTGTGTGTGTGTGTGTGTGCGCATAAATTAAACCTCAAAGAGTGTGTGTGAGCTACTTGGGTAGAGACCCCTTTGGTATCTGCCTCCAAGACACAGATCTCAACAACAGGGAGGTTCCCTCAAATGCCATCCTGAAGGGACCACATTTGATGGAATCTAGGAAATGATAAGGCAGAGAAAATCTTGGACATAGATCCCGCCTTCCTGGAGGAAGAGATTTTGCAGGAGGCCTATAAGTCCTCTTCCTAGTAGCTGGGGTAGTATCACCTCCAGATAAGTTTGTAAATGTCGTGTGCTCCAAAGTCTGGAAAGAATCAGTTGTGGCCAAGCTTATACCTATAAACCAGACAGAGTGTTGTGGACCCCCAAAGATAGACAGCATCAGAGAAAAGAACCACTTGTAGATTCCATATTGATGTCTACTGCTAGCAAACATGACATTCCACAGGATGCACAAGCTATCCATCCTTCTAACAGATAATCTCAGATGATGGATAGACTCATAAAGCACATATATGCATGCAATACCTTCTTGGTTAGGGCTTTAAATCATCTGGTACATTCGATTAGTTTTCAGAGGGATTTGGTGGAGAAAACATCAAATATTCTGAAACAGTTGCCTGCATGTGATCTATGGTCACATCTGATGACCCAGATGACAACCATTACATCAGTCTCTTCACTGGCCATGCATTTGATTTATAATTCAATGGATGGGGCAGCTAGAGTGGCAGTTTCAGGCATTGCATTTGGAGAGTATTGGCTGCACTTGTCTAATTTTATGGACCACTTCAAAGTTGTGCTTGTCAATAATCTTTTTGACAGAACCTCTTTGTTTGAGCAAAAGGTTAAAGAAAAAACACTGCACTTTGAGCAGGATGGTAAACTGCTCACTGCTGTTGGAATCAAATTTTTAGCCCTGCAAAGGACCTTTCAAAGGAATCAAAAAGATACCAAAAACTTATAGTTTCATAAATCCTAGCAGCCCCAAAACAGATAGCACTATGACTGGGGTTCCCATGATAAAGGGTCTTCCCATCTAACCACAGCTCTAGTGGCAGAAGTGGCCCACACCAGCAGGCTTCCATGGATTGAAGGGTTGATAGAGTGTCCCACTCTGGAAGCAGTTGGGGGATGCCTTCCCTATATTTACCCATGCAGTTGACCATCATGCAGAGCTAGTGGATAAGGGATATTATATCCAGAGGATCCCCTATTCCATTTTTGACAATATTCAAAAATGGACATTCACTTCCCCCAAGAGTTCCAACTCTACAACAGGGAAGCACAGTGGGAATTAAACATCCTCTTTCATAAAAAGCCATCAAAGTGGACTCACCAGACAAGTGTCCAGATTTTACTCTGATTCTTCTTGGTTTCCAAAAAGACACAGAACCTCAGAGCAATCCTCAACCTAAGTTGGCTGAATCAATATATGAAGAAAGAGTCATTACAGACCATCATGGTGCAGGCCATCCTGCAATACTTCCAGGTGGGAGACTGAATTTGCTCACTGATCTCCAGGATGTATACCTATGCATCAAACTAGTGAAGCCATCAAAGAGATTCCTGCACTTTCAGGTGGGACCCAGTAATTACCAGTTTCATGCCCTGCTATTCAGACTCAGGATAGCCCCTGGCTGTTTACTAAATGCATAGCTCATGTGACACAAATAGAAGTAAGAATTTCCCTTAAGTAGACAAATGGCTCATAGCAGCACCCTTTGTTGAAAAGTTCCTCAAGGCAAGACAGTACTTACTGTGACTGTGTTTGTCTTTGAGGATCACAGTCAATGTGGCAAAATCTCCACTGGATCCATCACAATCCCTGGCATCCATTCATATGGTTCCATGTACCAGGCCAAATATGTTATTCCATTATTGAGGTAGCAGAAGTAGGAGGAATCAGCAAAACCAACCTCAAATGATTTTCTGAAATCAGCTTGTCTGTGTTTCTTTTGCAAAGTTTTCACTTTTCTTCCTTATTTTTTACTTTTTAGAGCGACTGTATGAAAAGCATTCTTTATTAAAAAATCTTTTTTATATTTTTATTTTATTCCTTTTTAGTTTTTAAATAAAAAAGTGTCCCTCTGTGAGTCTGTCATGTTACTCGATAAACATAGTAAACATAGTAAGAAGGCAATAAGCTAGACAGTGGAAAAATCATTGATGAGAAGCTTGGTGTTTCTTCTGCTGTCTCACAAGGAAGGTGACAGAACCACAGAGGAGCTTTCTTTTATTTTAAAAAATGTATATTAATTCACACTCCCTTATTCTTTCCTTTTCTCAAGTGAATAATATTTTAAAAGTGTCCCTTATTAGAACTGGTCTTGCTTTTGGGAGTCAGTAAGTATCTGTGTGTGTGTGTGTGTGTGTGTGTGTGTGTGTGTGTGTGTGTGTGTGTGTGTGTGTGTGTGTGTGTGTGTGTGTGTGTGTGTGTGTGCAGGAAATGATGTAGGAAGATGTGTAAAAGTGTATAAGTGTGTGTGTGTGTGTGTGTGTGTGTGTGTGTGTGTGTGTGTGTGTGTGTGTGTGTGTGTGTGTGTGTGCAGGAAATGATGTAGGAAGATGTGTAAAAGTGTGTAAGTGTGTGTGTGTGTGTGTGTGTATGTGGATATGTGTGTGTGTGCGTGTGTGCGTGTGTGCGCGTGTGCATGTATGTGTGTGTGTGTGTGTGTGTGTGTGTGTGTGTGTGTGTGTGTGTGTGTGTGAGAGAGAGAGAGAGAGAGAGAGACAGAGTGTGTGGGTCTGTCTGTCCGTAAGAGTGTTTCAAAGTTTCATGGGTGTATACTAGGCTAAATACCACTAAAGCCCTTATAAGCCTAGCCATGCAATGCAAATGTGACTCACACATTCAATTTATATAGAAGGTAATTTATTGACATAGTCATCAAACCAGGGATAAATATCCAATTACCCATTCACTGCAACCATCAATGAGTTGACAGAAAAATACACATTACACAATCTACAGATCAACAATCTGAGGCATTAATTTATTGAGAGCTATATAGAACAAATCAGTGATATACTGATGCACTTTTAAAAATGATGATGTCTTCAAGAGTTCTAAGCTAAAATGCATGCTTCTGGCAATGAGAGTAGTTTTCCAGCACTGTAGTCATAGCTTTCAATTCCAGATTTTTGCAGAATTTCCAAATTTTTGACTCATATTTCAGAAATCAAACACTTGAGAATACCATTATCCAAACCTCCCTCTTCCAATGCAGTGACATATGACTGTAGTACTCCAGCATGCACAGCATTTATAACATCCTGCAAAGTACCACGTGAAAGAAAACAAAAGCTGGATAAATGCCTGGTATACACCTCAAGCGAAAAAAATGAAAAGACCAATGGTTAGACCACAGCTGAAGATAAAAATGGAATAATCCACGTCAGGAAATAAATCACGAAGCCGAACAAAGATGGATTTTACTACTTCAGGCAGATAGGTCTCCTGGATTGAACAATGCTGTTTCCTTGAAACCTTTTTTAAAATCCAGACCACTAAAACATTAAGTAATATGGATTATTACATAAAATGTGTCTGTTATATGTATATTTTATTTCATCTTATGCAGAATATAAAGCAAATTAATGTACTGATGTATGCAATTTTAATTAGTCTATGTCATAGTTCTATATGTGTTTTCATTGGTTGAACCATATTTTAAATACCAATGTTTTAACTGTTTTTATGAGTCTGAAGAAGCGATCAGCTGACTTAGATCGCGAAAGCGCTTACTCTTGTTTAATAAAGTGGTGTGAAACTGCAAGTGAACCGTTTCCTACCTTGACTACTACATCTCAGTTACAACTTTTGGTTTTATAAAGGGCACTACTGTGATCCTGAAAAGTAACCTCCAGTCAAGTTTCACCTTCCCCATACTTTTGCCCTTCTTGTAACAACTATCTAGTCAAACCTACAGAAAAAGTAGAAGTTCCTCGAATATTGGCTAAATTTCCTCTAGTCAGTATGAACACCACCTTCTGTCTCCCCTGAAAACAGGTCAGTGGCCTGGTGGGGATAACCTAGTCAACAAAGTATGCATATATGTATTTTGCTTACCTTTGATTAGATTTCTTTTTCCTGTAATACACAAACAATGATGTTATCTTGCTTATTCTCATACATCAGATTTTGTTTGCACTTACTTTAATGGTAGTACTCATATTTACTGCAAATGCTGTGAATGTCCGGATAGAGTCTAAAATTTCCCTGTCATGCTTTAAACATGCTGCAATAAGCAGTTTCTTCTCCTACTGCAAATAATCACTTAGATTTTCTTAAACAAAATAACCTTTATTTATTTATTTCAAAACAAGTAGTCATAGTATTGCAACATAATTAGTCTTCCATCTACTTTCCCCCCAAAATATCCTCAACTACCATAATTTATGACATATGAGCAATATACATTTTTCTTTTGTTCAAAAACATTTTTATTTTGTTTTCATTATAAATATACGCAAATGTACATATAACAAATACAATAAAACAATAACAAACTATTTACAATATTTACATTCATCCATGATAAACAATCATTTTATCCAAGAGAAGTTATCAGTATTTGTTCAAAAGGTTTCCCAATTTTTGCCATGCTATTTTTTATGAGTAATGTTATGAGTTTTATAACAAATGGTTTGCAGTTCTTTTTTACAAACACTTTTGCTAAATTAATAAAATCATTAAACATCAAATCTTGTTTACTTTTCTAGTTCAAAGTAATAACTTTTCTGGCAATTGCAAGAATTGACCAGAGTAACTGAATCAGAGATTTAGGTATTACATTAGGTATAGGAACATTGAATAGGATTAGTGAGTTAGAAATATGACAGTTATAAGACCATAAAGCATTTATAAAATATCTGAAGTCTTTCCAGTATTGAACAATATTTCTACATTCAATGAACATGTAAACCCAGTCGGCCTCTAGTAATTCATCACATTTCCAGCATTTACTTTCACTATTTTTGAGTATAAGATTTATTTTATTATGTGGAGTATAGAAACTCCTTTTCATAAATTTCCATGTATACAATCTCCAATATAATGAAGAAGAGGTACCATACGTAGAATTCAATAATAATTTTTTTGGATTCATCAGATATTTGTTCTCCATTAATCTTTACATAATAATTCCAAAAATCTGAGTCAAACTTTAGAGTGTCTTCTCTTAGTATCTTATAGATAGGTGAGATACTTAATTTTTGATCATCTGTCTTTTCAAGACACCTAATAAAAAGCTAGATCAAACTAGGTATAGATTCAGTCTCTAGGTTGATTGATACTCTCATTTTGTTTTCCATAAACCACCGTAATGAGTGTATAAACAACCGTCTTGACTATTATCAAAACTACATAAAAGAGAGTTTAGTGGTTTAATACTCTTATTTTCAATAAACTGATGCCAGAATATCAAGTTATTTTCCTTTAATTTGTGCATCGCATTGATGTTGAAAGAATCTAGGCAATCAGGGGAGTATGCTACAGGGAATATAAGAAATAAAAATTGTTTAATGTTGTATTACAATCAATTATATTTTTAAAGTTATTAAATATTTGATTAATACCATAAGAAAAATGCTCAAACTTCTTATTAAATAAACAAAATTCACGTAAAAATGTAAAAGCCAATGAACTCTACTTATGCCAAATTGTTCCTTAAATTGATTTTCTATAGTTCTGACATCAGTTATATGAATCTCATGTATTGTTTTCCTGCCAGATATATAGGTAGGTGTGATCCAATGTAATATTACATTTATAACTGATTTGGAATAAAGATCTAAGCTAGGTAATGCTATCCTATTACTGTTCCAAGCTCTAATACGCCATTTATATGCAATCCTAGGTTTTAAGGGGAACCATAAAAATTTAAGTAGCAGTGAATTTAATTTTTTAAAATAAGTTTTTTGGGAGGGGGTAGTATCAATGACTGTATATAAAACAAAATTTTAGGTTAAATTATCATTTTAATTAAAGAGAGCTTATCCTCCATTGTGAAGAACATTTTATTCCATCTTTTGATTAGTTCACTAATGGTGGTTATTAAATTATTGTAGTTTAGTTTAACAGACTCTTTCCATGTACTCTTTATACTGACACCCAAATATTCTAATACAGGGGTTCCCAAAGTGTGCGCTGTGGCATCCTGGGGACCAGTGGCTTCCTCACAGTGGCACCGCAAACTTATAAGTGTGGCACCCCTTATTTCCCGACATTTTTAGTTTTTAAAAAATTAAATCACAGCTTTGTGAGCTGACATCATTAGGCACGTGATGACGTCAGCTCTGTAAGATGACTGTCAGCCTGTCAGAATCAAGCTCGCATCCATTTCCGGCTGCTCAACATTTCAAATGTTTAGCCAGGAACAAGTGGATATATGCTCCGTGGTGGTGGCACCTGCATAATTTCACCTGCCTTAAACCGCAACCAAATGGAAAAGATTCCTGTTCAGCTTTTTTTTTGTTAACGACTTGGTATACGAGTTTTACATTTACACCACTTCAGCCCTATAAGGTATTCCTAGTTTTCTATTTCATTATTCATAGGATTGTGGCTTGGGTTGAAAAGTAAAGCAAACATGAGTGTCTTTATAGTGCTATGTGCTCTACAAACAAGTCTCGACAGGTTTGCTCGGATACTTGAGCTAATGCTATGCCCTACGTACTTTGAGAATTATATTTTATTGTGATGTAGCTAACATAGTCTTTTGTTCTTTATTCATACATCAGAGGTCTCTTCTTGATTTCTTTTTGATTCGTTTTTAAAGCAGCTAAGACCGATGTTTGATTTGCCTGTGGAATCGGTTTATTTGAATACGTATAGTTTGTAAGTTACCGACAAAGATTCGCTTAGACATAACAGTAAAGTGTGCTACGGTTCTTAGTTATGTTGTCTCACAATCCTGTTTTTAGAGCTATGCTTTTTTACTTTTAATCTTTGTAGACTTTGTAAACTATGTCCAAAACTTAGGTTGCCCGATGTAAGTGTGCCATTTTTGTAAATAACTACTATTCCAGTGGCCATTGTTCCTTGGCTTGTGTGCTCATTCAAGTGCTGCTTATAAAAATCTGTAACCTAGACATCTATTCTAATGCATATTATGTCTGTTTTCCAAATAATGCAGTAGAAGAAAAGGGAAGTTGTGACACTAGACTTAGAAATAATTCATTCTGGCATTTCACTAATCTGGCAAGTCCGTATAATATGCCAGTTCTGCTGTTGAGGGTGCAGTGTAATACCTACCAAATGATAGCTTGCTGAGCTGTGCATAGCTAATGTTTGTATGAAATACCCTTGTACACATTTTAGAATTATTTACCGAGCAACGTTTCTAGGGGTGTTTTTAATGTTAAGTGGGGTTGGGATAGTATTATGAGGTCTGGTTACCGAACATCATTTTCTGCTACATCTATGTAACAGTTGAGAGGTATGCTGGACAGAGTCAAATAATAGGGACAGATTTCAAATATTGCTCTTATAAATTTAAAGTTAATAAGGTTGCCATTAGGTTTGCTTACTTCTCAACCGTAGTAGATCAGTGTTATGCTGTTAAGCAGAATGCACACTTTTTTTGATAATTGTCTTGTTATTGTACTTTTGAGCTTTTCTCCCCAGGTCTCCTAATCCAGTCAGGCAGCCTCGTTAAACAAATGTCAAATAACTAAATAAATAAATAAATTAATTAAATATGCACTTTATGTGTGCTGCAAGGGGGGGGGGGCTTGGGAAAACCTGGATTCAGCAAGGGAGCCAAGAATCGAAAAAGTTTGGGAACCACTGCACTAGTGTATCACACCCAGCAAAAGGATGTGCGACTGTTTCCAATTCTGCTTTACAAAACTTGCATTTGTTTGTTTCTCCAAAATGTTTAATGGATTTTGTAAACCAGCATGCATGCAGTCCACTATCCTGGGCCACCAATGTTAATCTTTTGTCTTTGGGTTTAAATTCACCTCTCCTTAACCATTCCTGTGTCAGATCCTGATCGACATAGGTTTATAGGTTCATAGGTAGATACTAGAATACTGGCCCTAGGACCTATATAAGCCTAGCCAAAAAGGTACCCTGGCTTTTTCCACCCAAGAAAATTATTTTCCTGTGCCTCTGTCAAGCAGAGCCACAGAAGTGATCCCCGGGGTGAATTTCCTATCTCCCATCCAATCATCAAGATTTTTCTTGAAGAGTGCTAATGAGGAGCTCTGTTTGATATAGATAGGTAGTTTGTTCCAGAGTATGGGAAGTCTCTGGGACTGGAATCTATCCCTCCAGCATGTTCTGTTTATTGTGGTGACAAGGTTTAGCTCCCTAGAGTGTGTAGCTCAGAGGGATTGGGATTTTTTTAAGTGGAGCATGTCCAACAGCTCAGGGTTTGACATAGCTTTGCATGTTAGGCAGAGATCGCCCCTGAGTAGGCAATATGCAATGGAGTAAAACTGGAGTCCTTTGAGACTGTCTGCATAGGGCATCTGTTTGAGGCCAGTAATCCTCTTTGTGAGGTATTTCTGCAGCCTTTCTAGTTGTTGTAGATGTCTTGTGAGGTACATACCAAAAGGGGCGCTGTACTCTATAATGGGTCTAATGAGTGTTTAGTAGAGGGGAACAATGACCTCTTTTTTCCTGGATGAGAAACCTTTTGTGATGAGGTGTGCCATGTAGAAGGATTTCCTGACTACTGTGGTGATGTGATTATCAAAGAAGAGGCCACTGTCCACCTGTGTCCCAAGGTCTCTAATCACACTTTCAGTGTTAAGTAGACTACTGCCTTTTACCAAAAGGGATGACAATGCACTTTTTGACATTGAGCTTGAGGCCATGGCTTTGACACCAGGCATCTGTCTCAGTGAGGCCCGTTTGTAGGATGCCCACATCGTTAGGAGTTTCGATTATGGCTACTAGTTTGCAGTCATCTGCGAACTTCATTAGCCAAAGACCTTCTGTGTTAGCCTGTACATCTGAGAAGTAGATACCAAACAGGAGAGGACTCAGGACTGAATCCTCTGGTACTCCACTTGTCACTGGTCTGAAGCTGGAATTGGAGTCTGCTACTTTCACAGTGTGGGTTCTGTCAGTGAGCCAGTTGGCAACCCATCTTGTGACATCGAGATTTATGCCTAGTTTGGGGGATAGTGTCAAAAGCCTTGGCAAGATCTAGATAGGCTATGTGAACCACCTTACTCTCATCTACGGCTTTAGTGACCACTTCAAAGAAGTCTGTCAGGTTTAGGAGACATGATCTGCCTTTTACAAACCTGACCTGGGTGGGGTCCAGAGTTTGGAGATTACCAATGTCATTGTTTATAAGTTCCATGATGATACATTCCATAGCCTTGCAGACCAGGCTCATCAGGCTAATGGGGCTGTAGTTTGCAGTGTCCATGGTGGCTCCCCCTTTGTGGAGTGAGATAACTATCGCTGTGTGCCATTCACTGGGCACAAAGCCTGAGGTGAGGCTATGATTGAACATGGTACTTAGGTGGGGTGCCAGTTCATTCTGTAGTTCATGTAGAACATGGCCTTGGATGTTGTCAGGTCCCACGGATGCTGTGTTCTTGGCTTTGAAGAGTGTGGTTTTTACCTGTGCAGCCGTGATTACAGGAACTTTGCATTCTTCCAGTACAGAGATGGGCCCTTTAAGGGGTAAGAGAGGGGTAAAGTTAGCACTGAACCTATCTGCCAGGATGTTGGCAATATCAGTTGGTTCTGTATATTTAGTGCCATTGTGCTGTAACTCAGAGCAGATCTGAGTGTTGCCATTGAGATTCTTGACATAGCTATAGAATGCTTTGTGGTTGTCTTTAAAATCAGTGGCGATTTTGTTTTCGTAACTAGCTTTGGAGGATTTTATGAGGGATCGCCAGGAGTTTTCTGTATTAGCAACTATATATATATATATATATATATATATATATATATATATATATATATATATAGATATATATATATATATATATATATATATATATATATATATATATATATATATTTTTTTTTTTTTTGTTTGTTTTTTAGCACATTAAATTTTTGCCTGATTTTTGTCTACTTCTCGTTTGATTTCCATTCCTGCATGACACCAATATGCTTCTGCTAAACTAAGCAGGGAAGTCATCTTAGACTTGTTCTCTTCATGTTTTAAAACTTTCAATATGTTTGGATCTTGTGAGGTCAGCAGATATGTAGGCAGTCCTATGATTGTAGATATATGCATGTAACCAATTCTGAGGAGGCCTATACTGCCTTCAAAATGGGGAATATATAATCTTGGTTGTTGTTGTTGTTGTTTGTCTTTCAGCTTTTCCCTGTTAGGGGTCGCACAGTGGAACTCCGGTCCGCTAATGATTGGCAGACATTGATTTTTATAAATCATTTGATAAGTGGGAAGCATTTTCCTTCTTTTCCTGTTCAACCAATTCGGTACCTTTTGGGGCCAGTCAGTCACCCCAAAACTGTAATTTAGAACAGGAGGAGCAAATTGGTTTATTGCTTGGACTTTGTTCTTTGATGTCGGGGCTGATTTCCGTATTAACTTTAGTTTTCTAAAATATTCTTACTAAGTTATATCCACATTTATTCATGTTTTATTGTCGATCCTTCATCAGTTCCCAAATATTTATACACTCCCTCCTGTTCAAGTTCCTTTATATTACTTTCCTTTCCCAGACTGATATTTCCTTCATGTTGCAGCTTTCCTGCTTTAAAGGTTGCTTTTGCACATTTATCAAGACCAAATGACATTCTTATGTCATCTGAGAAAGTTTTTACCTCTTGCAGTTTTGTTTTCAATCCCTCATATGATGAGCTATACAGTTTTAAATCATCTACAAAAATAAACGAGAAGTCTTTACACTTTGTTGTTGTCTGGAAGCCAAATTGTAACCATGACCTAATCTGTTAAGTAGACATCTTAATGGATTAGGGGGCAAGACAAAAGAGCAGTGGTGACAAAGACTCTCCCTGGAATATCCCCTTTGAATTTTTATCCCTGGCATAGTAATGTGTCCTTTATCATGGCTTAGCCGCAAAGTGATTGGCCACTGTTTCATGGTTACTGTAATGTAATTGATCAGTGTACAATGTATCTTATACATTTGTAACCACTCCTTTATCCATGAATGTGGGATGCTGTCAAATGCTTTTTTGTAGTCATAGAGTTATGCCATACTTAGATTATTCCCCTTTTTACAATTTTCCATTATGACTTTAACAACAAATGATGTTTTGCTCCATATGACTTTCTTTTGTTACCCTTTTGTTCTATTGCCATGATTGAGTTTTCTTCTAAATGAATATAAGCTCTGTCAGCATCAGTTCCAGTGTATAGTTTATACATTGTTGGAAGGCAAGTTATTGGTCTATAGTTTTTAGGATCTCTTGCAGGTTCACCTTTAGGGAGGAGGAGTATTATTTTTCCTTTTGTTAACCAGGTTGGTGTCTGTTCGGGGTGCATATAAATAGTTCTTACTCAGGGCTAAATCTTCATGTAAACATGTTAAAACTTTTAGCCAGAAGTTAGGTACTGCATCTGGGCCTGCGGTTTTCCATTTAGGAGTTTTTCTTAATTTTGTTTCAATTTCTCTGCCAGTTACTTCATCCCATTTCATATCCTGTACATTTAACCTTTTACTGTTTCTTTTACTTCTATCCATTCAGCATCTGTTATGTTCCACAGGATCTTTACAGATATTTCTTCAAATGTGTCTATTTCTTCTTTTTTTAGTGGCATTTCTATTCCTTTTGTCTTGTTTCCCAATTCTCTATAAGTCTTTTTTTTTTTGGGGTCATCAATGAATTGCTTATTTTGTACTTTTCTTTTGTATTTATTCATCAGCATATCTTTTAAGTTTTTCTTTCTGTGCTGATATATTTAGTTTATTATTTGCAATAGTGTACAACAGATCCTGGTCTGTTCTGATACTGTGCATTGTTTTATCATTTTTATCATTCTAAGTATTTTTGTTGATCTGTTCTCTCTTCTAACAGTGCAATGTTTTGTCTTAATCACTTTATAGTTTTTCTCTATCCAATACTTTCGTGGTGGCATTTTATTTCTTCCCTTCCTTTCCTTTACTGCCCTATGTTTTTGTAGTAAGACTTTGTCTGTTATTAATTTAGCTGCTCAGTAGTATATCTTATTTACTTCGATCATTTAACATGTAAATCTGTGAATAGTATTGATTACTGTTTTCATTTGTTTTATCAAACTTCTAACATTTTGGGTCTTATTGACTTTCTATAATCTATTTCTTTCATTAATCTTAATATGTTTATCCATCTCTATTAAATCAAGCAACTCTTCCCTGAGATATTTTTTTTTCTAAACTAAGGGCACATTCTTTGTTCTCCCTTTCCTGCAGGCATTCTTCCTGTGACATATTCTCTTCAGCTTCATTCTGTGTCATCTGTTGCTCTTTCATAATGGAACTCCCTGGCCTATCACTCCACAATATTGACTGTGTTAGAGTTGCCACAATTTTCTGTTCCTTCCCTTGCTGTGCAACTCCAACTGAACCTTTGTGCTGGTTTCCTATTGAAGGCTCCAAAGTATCTTCATATGGCAACTGATCAGTTGCTTCCTGCTCCACTGGTTTCTCGTTAATTTGGGGACTCATTGTTCTATCATGCTGTGATGTTACCAGAGTTAGATTTTCTACACTAAATCCTTCACTATGCAGGTAATCCATAACTTCAGTTTCTGTTTCTATAACTTCTCCATTACTAATCCTCTTTTCTACTTTCTCCTTTATTTTCTTAGTTTTTGTATTGTAAATTTTTCCATAGCCAGATGACTTTGCCTGTATTTCTCTTCAAATATCTTTTGTGTTACTTTTTTGTATGGATTAATTTTGCTTTCTCCTTTGCAAGAATATTACACCATATTAAATCTTTTTTTCTTTCCCATGTCTATATTTCTTTTTCAGATGTCTCCTGTTCCTCGTGTTTCTGCTTACTTTGGGAACTCATTGTTTCATCATGCTGTGAAATAACTTGTGTTTAACTTTCAACATTAAATCCTTCATTTTGTAGGTATTCCACAACTTCAGCTTCTGTTTATTTAATTTCTACTTTACTAATTTTCTGATCTATTATCCCTCTTTGTGATTTTGTTTTTTGTATTGTGAAATTTTTCACATCTGGGTGCTTTTGCTTGTATTTCTCTTCAAATATCTTTGGAGATGCATTTTTTTGTATTGATTAGTTTAGCTTTCTCATTTGCATAAATATTACACAATATCAGATCTCTCTTTCTTTCCCATGTCCATGTTTCTTTTTTTATACATTTTAAAAATCTCTAGCTTTTTTTTTTTTTTTTATATTTTCAGACTTCCTCAGTCACCTCTTTTTCCAAATGGCCCAAGATTTCTTGGTCTATATACTGTTTTTCATGAATCTGTTGTATTAATGAACACAAATTTGCATTTGAATCTTTTGACAGTTTTTCTTGTGCAAATATTTTCTTTCCTCTAATTTCTCTTTTAATCTTTTTGTATATCTTCTATCCGGAAATTCTGGGCTTCTTGCATAATAGTGACAATACATAATTTCTTTCTTATCCTCAATAGACCACTCTGTCATCTGTATGTCTCTTTTTTAGCCTCTCAGGTTTTGTGTTTTTTTGTGGACAACTGCTTCCTTCTACAACAGGGGGGACATCTTCCTCCTGAGCCTAGCCTAACCCCATGTAGGAATGTTTCCATGTCTTGAGAACTCTATAGTGTCATTTTTCCAGTCTTGGCACCAGTGTGCCTAGCAGGATTGGGCATTTTTTTATCCTGGGATTTGTGCACCCAGCTTTCTTTTTTATTTTGTTAACCTCCTTCTGTCCATGATACATGCTATATAAAATGCAGTCTATATATATCAGTGTCATCTTGGCAAGATTTTGTAAAAAATAGGGTCCACCTTATGAAGGTATTCACCAAGACTTGAGGATGAGTTCACTTCCAGCAATACCACTCTCTTTTGCTTGCTGGTTTTATCATCTGTACATTTGGACCCCATCTCTCCATTCATACCTGTGTGAGTGTTCCCCTGTGAATGTATTATTTTATTCAATATAACATAATACATTCACAGGAATACAATCACACAGGTACCCCTGTGAATGTATAATTTTATTCAATATGGT
The DNA here is from genome assembly GCF_019279795.1 of Protopterus annectens. Classification (NCBI taxonomy): domain Eukaryota; kingdom Metazoa; phylum Chordata; order Ceratodontiformes; family Protopteridae; genus Protopterus; species Protopterus annectens. The sequence goes on from NC_056729.1 coordinate 102,701,406, forward strand.
TTCACGTAATGGGAACCAAACCAGACCACTTCAATATACTACTGTTTTTAATTTTTAATTTTCTAGTACCACACTGTCAAAGATAACACGTGCATACAGTGATGAATCCTTTCCTCCTTACTGCTTACTAAAATATGGCATACAAAATAATATTAAATAATATATTTTTCTTACACTTAGTCATATATCCAGCTTCTAATTGTATTGCTTACAGTTTGCCAGGGGAACTACTTATCTCAATGCAGTTCCATCTTATACCTACAAGATTCTTGTTCCTATTCTTGGACAATCATAGCTTGGTCAGTTATATTAAGAAATCAGAATGACAATATCATCCAATGTCTTCTCTTCTTCAATCTCCACATTCATATTTCTCTTACATAAAGCATTTACACAATAATTATGACGTTATCAATAGCTTTATATCAGTAGCTGTCATAAATAATAAGTGATTTATAAAATACCCACAACTGCCTTTCCTAAAACAGTCAGTGTTAATATTTTAGATATATGTTTCCTCATAAGTGTTTCACTTTTCAGATAAGAAAAGCATAAAAATAAGACTGAACCCAGGAAAGAGAATCCATACCTCATCCACCGTCAGTCATCACTTTGATACTGTACTGTACTGTAAACATTAATTCAATAATCCCAGATTGCTTCAGCCCAGTCAGATATCACATTTGTCTTTCCTCAAGTCACAACATATACACAGAATGTCTCTTAAAAAATAACACAGAGCAAGAATATCACCCCTCCACACTCCCTGCTAAATATATATTCCAACTCCGAGATCCCACTACAGTGAGGAAAGGGCATTCTTCACTGTACCGCGATCTCAGAAGAAGTACTTCGAGGTCCAGTACGTTCGATATTATGAGCGTTCACAATTTGTGCGATTCGCTCATATGATAAAGACCCAGATTATTATCCAGTTCACTGAGCTAAATTCTGACAATCCCCAGCCAAAGTCAGACATCATAGACCGGCCCCATCTTCATCTAATTCAAACACAAATAAGGTGGATCCCTGCAAATATCATACATCAATCCTTTTGCTTATCAGAATAAAATTCACTATGTACTCATATCACATAAAGTGGCATTCATTTGTAGTTAAAAGAATATCCACAAACAGTGCCAAAGAATTGATAAAATAGTACTCGAAGAATACAAGATATTAACCAACTAGCCCAATGAAATCTTCACATTACCCAAAACTAAGAAAGAGGTTTCCCTTTCCCAACCACATTGATTCAAAATGTAACTAATCCTCATTAATAATCTACTTTATATACTGCAATGTATTTAGAACCAAAATACACAGCTATAACAATACATTCTGTATTGCTTTCCTATTTAATCCAAACCTTCCTTTTCCATCACTCCTGACTGAAACATTTACTTTCCCAGATTAATAAATCATTCTGGATACTTTGCATTGTCTTCTTGGCAGAGCTGTAACCAGGTTAACTGACATCCTAGGTACTTTCCTGACTAGTACCCTCTTTAAACTTTGCTGAGGACCAAAGAAAAATGTCCTCAGAAGTTGAAGACCTTTAAAAAGTCATCTCAGAAGTTAAGGACCAAAATATGTCTACAAAGTTGCAGAAATGTAGCATGAGCTTCTTCTAGCTGCTTGCTGCTCTTCCATTGCAGAAATGTAGCATGAGCTTCAACTAGCTGCTTGCTGCTCTTCCATTGCAGAAATGTAGCATGAGCTTCTACTAGCTGCTTGCTGCTCTTCTGTTGCAGAAATGTAGCATGCGCTTCTACTAGCTGCTTGCTGCTCTTCTGTTGCAGAAATGTAGCATGCGCTTCTACTAGCTGCTTGCTGCTCTTCCATTGCAGAAATGTAGCATGAGTTTCTACTAGCTGCTTGCTACTCTTCCATTGCAGAAATGTAGCATGAGCTTCTACTAGCTGCTTGCTGCTCTTCCTAATACAAATGCATTCCTTTAAACAGCTTTGATATGAGCTGCATACATGAATACAAGTGCTGCACTTATGTCTGCCTGGTTATTCTTCTAATATTCCAATTGTACCAAATAACAACTTGAGTCTGGGGCAGCTGCCTCTGTGTCCAACCCTAATTGTGCTACTGTGATTTTTTTTAGATCTCAAGAGGTGTTATTGCAAAATCCTACTGTGAAGTCTGCCAGCCCCGCTAGCTAGAATTGTGTAAATAATTCTATGTCATTGTAAATATTAATATGATCCATAGGCTTGTCTACAAATGTAAGTAACCCATATGTTCTGCACTGAGCTTCAAAAACGTAACCTAAGTGCACCCTGCTGGAAAAGAGCAGAAATGTGTATAAACTACATGCCTATACAAATGTATGTGTTGATGGTAAAGGCTGGAATATACAGAGTTAACTTGCAGACTCTAAGAAAATAAGTAAAGTGTGTTATGATGTGTTATTAAGTTAGTTTATCTCAGCTAAGAGACAGGATGTCTAGGCTAGGGGCTTCTTTCTATTGTCCTGAGCTAGAGATAATTACTAGGTTTCACATGTAAAGTGCTTTTGTATTGTTCTGTGGCTTCCTAGCAGCTGTACATCTGAGAGATAAGTATTTTTCACAAACACATGTTAAATTTTAAGTTCCTGTTAGCCTGGGAACTAAGGCAGAGGTGACAATAATGATGTAATCTGAGATAACCCATCAGAAATGTTTGTTAGTAACTTAAGAGATATCTCAAAGAGAAAGTCCGTGCATTTTGTATTTGTCTCTAGACCTGAAAAAACATCACCAGCACTTGCCTTGTTCTGTAAATAAGACTTAGATCATAGTATCTCTCTTAGAGATAGATAAGAAAATAGTAAGATCAGTCTAGATGTTTTCTGTATTTCCTGTGATTCTGAACTCTGTTGTCACTGTGTTGAGTTATTGAGTATTGTCTTGTGCTTTTATTAGTTATTATTAAATATATTTAAACCTTTTAATTGTGGTTGGTTTTGTTTAGAGATATTTAAGCTCTTAGAGTACTCATGTGTATTTGATAACACTGTACAGGCCACTCTAATAGCCATAAAAGTTTGGTCACACTTACCATTTGGATAATAGTGACATTACACAGTAGAATTAGTCACCATTTGTAAGGGCCTTATTAGTAGCTGATAAGAGTGGTTGGTGGCAGCAGGTACTACCTTATAGTCTGGGCAGAAGGGGGAGCATAGCTAGTAAATCTGTGCCAGCCTTCCCCAGGAGTGTCTGTATGTTTGGATATAAATCAAATCTCAAAGTGTGTGTGTGTGTGTGTGTCAGCTACTTGGGCAGGGACACAAAGCACTGGTTGGACAGAGAGGGTACTGGAGGTTTTGGCTTGACCACTCTGCTGAGATCTGAACCCTATAGCTGTACCAGTGGGGAGTCTTATTGGGGATCTAGAGAGAGAGGGAAAAAAACAGCCCCCGACTGACTGTGATCTATGTGTGCTCTTAAGGGAAATTGTATTTTACTTTGTGTGTACTTGACATCCTCCAAATATGCATGTAGCTTACTAGTGCTAGTGGTGAGGATTGAGGCTCCTTGATTACTGGGCCAGTGCAGGGGTGTCACACCTGCCCACTGTCATCATACCATTAGTAAAACGAAACAGTCCAGAAGGAAAAATGCTGTCAGTGTCACTGAATATACCAATATCAATGTCAAGTTCCTCTTCTTACATTCATGTATCACTGCATGACATGACAACATCAACTCAGCTATTTGCATCAAATAGGCAGCATCAAAAATACTCATCTTGACTCCAAAGCAGAGACATCAAATTATTTCCTATGATGATTTAAAATAAACCACAATTGTACACAGCCAGCCAACAGTCCCAGATGTGGCACAGTGTGGATGTGTAGACTCTAACTTAAAACTGTTAACAGGAATACCTAACCAGTCATTCATCTTATTAGGCATATATTTATATATATTTGATGCAAGTATAGTGTAGATGATTAAAGGACAACAATGGGATATTAAAGCTGATTGCTCAACCTGCTGTCTCTTTTGGTCCCTGTTCATTAATATGGCCTCAAAAAATCACCCATGCAGCTTTAAAAACTAATCTACTCAACTGTTTTCTCTGTTAGGCTTCCTACATTTCCATAGTGTTTTACTTTCACTTTGAAAACCAAGTTGAAAAACCTCTAGCTGGTTCTGAAATGATAATGTCACATCTTCCAAAGCTCTTGCTCTAGCTACCGGGACGTTTCCTTCCCCAAAGTGATGTAATCCCTGCCTGATTTGCATGCTGTATAGAACAGCCAGTAGACCTCCCATATTGTGATATCAGAGCTACCTTGCCCAGCCCACTCTTAACCTAGCAAAAATGTCAAACTATAATCTCACTTTTCTGAAGAGCCCTACCGATATGTGAGAAAGTACAGACAGAAGCACAGTAACAGCTGCAAAAACTATGAGCATAAATTTGCAATGACCATGTGTAGACATTAATTACATGCTTTTATATAAGAAACAGATGTCTGTCACAATTAATTGACAATACTACATCAGATTACAAGAAGTATGCAATACGGTAATTTTCTTAAATTACCACTTAAAAAATGCATGTGTGTGCTGTCATGCAAGTCTGTGTATAGTATTTTGTATTTATAGTGCATCATTTGTTAGCTATTTAACCAAACAGGAAGGAAAAATAAGTGGGAATTTGCTACTTTGAAAAACAGTGATTATTCCCAGTGCTATGGAGCTTGGTTCTAAATTTGACAGGAGGAGTGCAACAAAAATAGTCTCCCACTGTAAGGAAGGAAAGGCTGGCAAGAAAACAGTACATTAGTCTGGTCACCTGCTGTGAGCTGTCAATCACATGCAGATAATAGGTCAAATTACCCTTAGCTCTTGAACAGCTAGGGAAGGTAGGTGTGAAGGGGAGGAGAGATACCTTGAAGAACTAGATTTCAGCCTTCACAAAATAAATCAAGTTAGCATTTCTAAGAAGAAAGAGCAATAAAATACACTTTTCAGTTCTGTTCTGTAGCATTTGCACTGCTTGTGTTTGAAGTAGTATTTTTTTAACCAAAAGTAGGTGACTATAACACAGCAGTGAATGCCTGTAAAATCAGTGGACTGAGAGGAGCTTTAGGGAAAACGTGGCAGATCTGATGCAATTTTTTGGAGACAAACAATGTATTCTGGGATACTTAGAGGCAGACTAAACAGAATTATTTCAAGATGTCAGACCCCATGTGGTCAGAGTCAGAAATTGCATATAAAAATATCTAAAAAGCTCTAAATATTCCCAGAGTGGTGTTAAAATATAGGAAACACCAAACCATGATGAAATAAACATGTTTTTTGAGTCTGTGGATACGGTTGTCCTTTAAGACAATTAGTTACCTGCTAATGCACTATCACACCTCTCAAGTTTTCAGATTTTTTGCCTCATATTTTTAGTCTGTTTCTCATATAATTTTTGATTTTCTGGCAAATTATTGCAAAATGAAGGCACTAAATTGTAGACATTTGATTTTCAGACTTTATACCTCCCATAAAATACATATTAATGCAAAACCAGTTATTCTGTCAACTTTCTCAATTTACAAGACCAATATTTAAAAATTGTCCCTATTTTTGGCCTTGGTCCCCCCATTATATTTGTCTGTTTCCGGAATTCTTGCACTAAGAGGTTGAGAGGTATTTGAACTATGTATACATAGACCAGGGTCTGAATCAGAAAAAACTTCAATAAACAGTGTCCTGTTCTATACCTATCTGTACATTCAGAATACCATTATATGTACCTACTAGGCATGTTGTCCTGAAGACCACTGAGAAGCTTAATCCAGTTTCCTTAGATCACTGTCCAGTTAAGTGACTTGCCCTGAATCACACAGTAAGTAAATGAAGCCTGAGAGAGAGAATCAAAACCAGGACTATACAAAACAGATAACAGCTCATAATTTTACTTTTCTGTGCCAGCTTAGCTAGACCCTCATGTGACTTATTCCAAGGCTTACTAATTTCTACACAAATACATAGAGAGCACTCACGTTGGTATGACTCACTGGTTCTAAATATTACTCATAGAAAATTTAGCACAGTATAATTTTCATTTTGGCTGATGACTTTCAAGAGCAGGTGCATTTATCTGTGGAACATCCTTTTGCTTCAGGGGGGCATTTATTCAGCCTTTTGTGAGTTAAGCTACAGACCTTTTTATATCCATCTGGTTCCATTCAGGAATGAGAACACCAGGACCACAAAATCCACTGAAATGAAAAATGAACTTAGAGAAGATTCTAAATCCTGTGTGTGTGTGCGTGTGTGTGTGTGTGTGTGTGTGTGTGTGTGTGTGTGTGTGTGTGTGTGTGTGTATATATATATATATATATATATATATATATATATATATATATATATATATATATATATATAGGTAACACCTCCACTACCATTGCAGAGCTTGAACATCTACCTCCTCTTTACTTAATAGAACCAGGTCTGAGGGCACTGCACCTGTGGGATAAATGAATCTCACATGCAACCACCTGGGTCCAAGGTGAGTGTATTTAATACTCAGCAGCAATCACAGCAGAAGTCTTTGTAACCTTTGCATAGTTCCTATCTGTCACTTCCATGTCAGGATCATGAGTGTCAGGAAAGTCCACTCAAATTAAAAAAATGAATATGAAGTGGATTTTAATTTCTATGTTAACATAAGGGACAACCCTTCCTCCCACTTAGAATGCAGAGAGCTTTCCCTTCCCCCCTCCTTTAATTACTGTAATCATCTCCATAGTTGTTGAACCTTGTGGAAGGGAAATTAACCTCCAGAGACCTCTTTGAGAAGCATGCTTTTTGCACTGAGCAACAGTCATGGCAGGATCAGCCATGACCAATGTATAGTGCAGATTTCTCCGGTAGCAAAAAGATAAGCAACTATATCATATATATTTTATTCTGCCTCATAGTCAGTGAAGAGATGGCTATGACAATAAAAGGAATGGACCACTGGGCTTGTGACATTAGGCAACACTAGTGACATTTATTTGACAGAAATTTAATTTCATTACTTGTTTATGCATAAATTATATGCCTTTAGTGCCTTCCTAAATATCATGGAATAACATATGTACAACATATGGATTTCATTTATTTATTTATTTTCATCTTTGTTAAGGTAACAAGCACTAGACACAGCTGTCCCTTTTCGAGGTAACCAGTAAGCTTCTCCTGGGACTCCTCATGAATGGATTCTGTGTGCAAAGCACATTTCAGTATTAGCTCAAAAATGTAATTTCTCTGATCCAAACGAGTGAAAAATAAACCTCCTAAAATGTACCAAAAAGGCATTTTTTTGTCTACCCACACTCCCATACCCCTTACTTATATATACTAACTCTGAGATTACACTGATTCAGAGAAGCAGCAAAATGCACAATATCCTTTTTTTCCATTTCTTGCACTCAAAAGACTAACACAACAGGCAATTACACAAAGCAATATATGAGCATAGCACAGCTGAATAACTATAGCCTGAGCAAAAGTTGTATGGATAACAGATCTCAAGGTCTTGTCTTAAGAGGACATAAAGGGAACCGTTCCAGTACCACAGATCGCCAACACTGAAAACTGAAATGTGTAGCTATTGGGTCTTGCCTATTAATTACAGACTAAATAAAATGGAGATTTTTTTTTCACAGAGCTATACCCATGTCTTTATACATGAGCTATGGCAAATAGTTACATAACAGATTTATAAGTCAATAACAGAAACACAAACTGCTGCAAGAACATCTATAACACATCCCTTTGCATAGCTACAGAGAGCACTCCCACAGAATGAAGCTTCTTAGCTCTATTTCTGATTAACTATTGTAATATTCCATCTCCTGCAGATCACATTGCTAGAAAGGGTATAAAGCATCAGATATTAATTATAACTCTATTTTACATGTTTTTTGCATTTTGCTCATATCAAGCTTCAATACCTTACAAATACAGTTACTGGTTTTCAAAGGAATATTGGGCTAATACCCTGATAAGTGGTTTTATTTTTGTGGCACATCATGAGGACATGAGTAATGACAGCAGGAATGTTTAATTGTACAGTGATACTGCCCCCGACTTCAACCCCCACTCCAATAAAATGTATAATTAAGCACTGGCTTAGCACATATCCAGTCTCTCCCCTAGGTATTAAAACTTGAAAGGAGCTAATTAAATATGTCTGCATCGTGAAACAAATTCATGGCCTATCTTAACAGCACATTCCTAGCACTTAAAAAAGATAGAGGCAGGATTATGCATAGTTTCATAACAATTTACAGCCTGCGCTTTACACTTCCTACTTTCATTTCCTAGCATAACAATTCATAAGTTACTATGGTAACAGAAGAATAGAGTAGTATGACATATTTGTCCCAGCTGGCTTCAGTTATGTAACTCAGTGTTGCTGAATAATATACACAGTAGTACTGTTAAGATAACTGACATATGATATAAGTACTGTATAAGTACGAGTTAAGTACAGCTGCAAAAACAAAAAACACATCTTCTGAAAAAGATTGTACTCTGGAATATAATTTTGTGTAATGAACTGTGAATTAATATGACATGTTTAGCTGACAAAATATGCATTTGCATGAACATTCACAAAAGGATAACCTCAGATTTTAGGTTTATATGTTAATTTGTATGTATATAAACACACACATATGTATACACACACACACACACACACACACACACACACACACACACACACACACACACACACACACACACACGTGCACGCACACCTGCATATATATATTTATATATAGTGTTTTAAGCAATTTCCTAGCTGATAATCCATAATATACTCATATATGAGTGCTATAGGTTTTGGTGTGGGACGCTTTTATGGCATACGTATTTCAGTGAGAAATTCATCTGTTGTGAAAATGGTTGAATTATACTTTATTCAAATTTCAGGAGGCTAGCTTTAGCATAACTCATTATTTTCCATTTCATTACAGTTGTAGAATACTGGATGGGGTGTGGGGGGCAAACCCTCTATGTAAAAGTACTTTCTTGAATGTTTTTGTGTGATTGCAATTGTAACGCAATTGTTTACAGTTGCAATTACTTTGCTTAAATGATTTTTTCAGTTTTAATTATTGTAGATGAGATTGCTCAATTTCATCTTTGGTAATTTATATCATGGATATGTGTATATATTTTATAAAATTTTGAATTGAAGAATGGTTGACATCCACTCAGTTGACATCTTCAAATCGAATCTCACTTGTCTGAAGCAAACAAAAATTGAACCTTAACTGATTTAAAAAAGGTAGACAAACACTGTTGTTTTATAATTAGTTAAGCAAACAAAAAAATCCTAATAATACCACTAGACAAAATTTGTCTCAGTTGTGGCACTGTTAGGAGTTCAACTATGAGATAATTGAACTCTCACATCAGTAAAACCCACATCATTGAGACAAAAAACTCGAACAAAGAAACATTAAATGTTGAAGAGAATGGGACGTGAATTGTGCAGGAGCATGGCACAGCAGTGATCAGAGTATTGCTCCTTTCCCCACTGTGGTGCGATCTTGGAGTTGGTATATATAATTAGCAGGAAATTTGAGATACAGTGAGGCCCCCCCCCCTCCCAACAAAAAAAACATGTGTCTTGTTTCTTTTAGCCTTTCTTTGTTTTCTTTGTTTGAGCTTTTCAGCTCAAGAATGTGGAGTTCGCACATGTGATTATTTGATAGCGATCTTGTCCGGGAATAGGATTTTCCTAAGTTAATGTATAGGGTTAGGGTTACAGCAAGGTTAGGGTTAGAATTACCCTAGTCTCAAACACATACACATACATCATCAAATATGTGCAGCACTAAATTTGTCCACTGACTTAGCCTTTACTCTAACCCTAACCTGCAAATACCCATGTTCAGCGCACACACACACACACACACACACACATACACACACACACACACACACACACACACACACACACACACACTTACACACACTTACCTATCTCTAACTCTAACCCTATAACTTGCAAACATTTGCACAGACACATTCCTTAACCCAAAGCAAATCCAGTACATGACAACACTCATTCTGTAACCCCTACAGTTGACTACATTGACATAGGATGTAAAAAGAAAAAAATAAACAGGGAAAGCATTATATTGTGAAGGCTTGAGCAAACAGAGAAGTACACAAATGGACAATAGAAAGGAAAAGTGTTATGGGAGTGCTGAAGAAAGGTATAATTTTCTTGTGGGAAAGGTATCCTTGGTTACTTTTTTGGAAGGGAAGAGTTGAAAGAAACACGTGGAATTTGTGGGTAGGAAGGCTGGTATAGGAATGTCACCAGGGGAGGTACTGATGCAAAAGGAGGGGGCATCAATGGAGATATGCAGACAGACAGAGGGTGAAAAACTTTTGATGGGGAGGATTGTACTACAAACAGGGATAGGAAAGTGACACACAAGGAAGGGGAACAGTGTGATAGGGGATAGAATGGAGTGAGAATGGTATACCAAACCAGACTAGAGGGGAAGACGTACAGCAAATAGTCACCACTGTGGGTGACATTATGAATGGTCACTGCCACTGATGGCTGATAGTCAGGGCCTGCGAGGTCCTCATTAGCCAGTGAAGCTTATGACAGGTGATCCAGGAGGGCTCTTCCATGCTGCTGTCTGATGAGTAGCTTATGCCACCCACTGGAGAAGCAGCAGCAATGACCACCAGCAAGCCTTCCAGGTCACCCTGTTAAGGAAGACCATCATCACCCTGCAGACAGGCAGGCCCACAGATTGCTGGTAACCCACAAGCCAGCAGAGCAGCCAGTACAGAGCATGATGGTCACTGCTTCCTGTAGAAAAAAGGAGAATAAATGGAGAAAACATAATTAAAAGTATGAGACAGAGAACAGATCAAGACACAAAAACAATGATCAGTGTAATGTGGTACTCAAAATACAGATCCTAGAAGGAAAAACAATAATCAGCAAAGCAATGTGAAACAAGCACAAAGTAACAATCATTACAAAAGAGAATAGCACCAGGGGATATCAGTGAAGTATATCTGGCATCGTTTTGGACAGTAACACAGTAAACAGATGAAAATTATATTTCTAAAACCAATGAAAGACTAAGCAATGCTGATATATTGAAATGCAAAAAAAAAATGCTTACTTCTGAAGTAAACATGTTAAGTATAGTTACATAGGCATTGAAAATGCAAGGATGACTGGCACAGTTTAGGATGACAGTACAGTAATCTGCAAAGCCAAAGAACAACTAATAAATATTTAAACAAAATCAATTATTAAAAATTGCTTAGTGCTGTGTTAAATAGGCTGAGCACAGTCATACTAATGCCAGCCATAGAATGCATTTGAGACTTACCTCAGTGCCTGTAGAGTCTGGGCTACCTCCTCTGAGAAGCTACCCTGTTTAACTCAGTTTGTTCCTCCACTGCAAAACAGAGCAGAAGACAGTTTGTTCGTCCACTGCAAAACAGAGCAGAAGACATGTATATACTTTTCCTGCCTACTGTACAGTGACTCAGCAAAAATAGATATCTTATTGGTATATGGATACTGTATCTCCCTAACCTCTTTTTTTCCATTAGTAGAGAAGATCTTGGTGATGCCTCTGCAAGTCACCATATTTCTGCCAGCACTACTAGCCAGAGTGCATGATGCAACTGGCATCACTCACCACCCAGCAAGTGCATGCAAGGCATTCACTTTATATAGGAGACCCATGATCCTCAAACAGGAGCTCCCTATGTCTGATGTTCAAAAGGTGTAGAAAGATTTTGAACTCCCTGGTGAACCACATAGGAGGCCATGCAGGCAATGGTCATGTTCAGTAGCAAAAAGGATACCTGGGGTGCAGCACTGCATGTAACACCCCACCACAGGCAACAGTAATCAACGAGCATCAATCCTCACCACTAACACCAGTGGGGGATGTACATTGGGAGGATGATAAGTACACACACAGTATTTCCAGATGCAGCTCTCTGCAACAAGTGCAATTTCCCTTAAGATCACACAGAGATCACAGTCAGTCAGGGGCTGGTTTTTCCCTCTTTCTCTAGATCCCCAATAAGACTCCTCACTGGCACAGCTATAGAGTTGAAATCTCAACTGAGTGGCCAAGCTAAGACTTCCAGCAGCCTCTCTGTACAACCAGTGCTTCGTGTCCCTGCCCAAGTAGCTGACATACACACACTCTTCACACACACACACACACACACACACACAAACACACACACACACACACACACACACACACACACACACACACACACACACACACACACGCACACACACACATACACACACACACACACCTGGGAAAGGCTGGCACAGGTTTACTATCTATGCCTCCTTTTCTCAAACTATAAGGTAGTTATCACTGCCACCAGCCGCATCCTTATCATCTACTTTAAGCCCCTTAACAAAAGGTGCCCAATCCTACTGTGTAATGTTACTATCAATACAAATGGTAGTTAGACCAAGAGCAAGGCTATTAGGATTGGCCTACATAGTGTCACCAAACAAATATGCAAGTACTCTCAGAACTTAAATGTCTCACAAATATCAGCCACAATGAAATGTTTAAATATATTTAATAATAAATAATAAAATAACAAGAAAATACTCAGTATATAATCACAGTAACATCAGAGTTCAAAATCACAGGCAATATTTAAAACAACATTGCTGGACAGTCTCAAATAAATAAACAAAAACAGCTAAATTAAGCTTTGCTCTATTCCTGACTATATCTAGAGAATTACTATAGTCTAATTAGCTTATTTACAGAGCAAGCAAGGCAGATGTGGTGAGTGGGTCTTCCAGCTTATTTTGTCAGGTCAAAGAAAAAAATGCAGAATACTCAGTCTCTCTCAGAGAGTTCTTAAATTAATATCTCAAATATTACTGCTGGGATAGCTTGCAGGATGACATCACTTCTTGTCATCTGACTCTATCCTAGGTAAAACCCCCACTGATGCAGCTGGTAGCATTTAGCACCCACCTGTGAAAATACATAAACAAGCCTTTTCTTAGATCTAAGTCATAAAACAATAAAAACACTTCCAAGACAATACAGTGGACTTCTAGTTCTAGACACTGAAAGATAACATCCTTTTTTATGGCATGGCTATAAAGTAATTTAATTTCAACTATTTTTCTGAAGTTTTGCAAGTTAACCTTCTGTATTCCAGCTTCCCCTTTTAAAATATATACATATAAACAGTTACAATATGTATGTGCATTTCTGTTTTGTTCCAGTAGGGTACAATATGGATACATTTGTAAAGCTCAGTACTTTTGCAACCATTTTCAACACACACTTCTGTACCAGCAGTTTGATATACACATAATATACAGTTCTAATACATTTGTAACACAAGTATATGAATCACATTGATATTCACAAATGACATACAATTACTTACAAAATTCCAGATAGCTGGGCTGGCAGTATTCCCTTTTATGACACTGCACAAAGTTTATAACAAAAATAGCATGATGTCCATCTATGCCTATGCAATATATGTCATCATTAGCAACATTTCTGCAGCCCTATTCCACAGGGACATGCACCCTATATGACCTCAAAATCTGAGCGTTTTCCATGATGGGTGCTTAGTACTACAATGACCATGGTCATTAAAGAGATGTAGCTCTGTAGCAGCATCACATGCATAAGCTGGACTACCATATTAGCTCAGATCAGAGGTGATAACACATTGCATTCGTATAACAGTCCAAAGACAACTGTGCAAAATCACCTAACTAGCATAATAATCACACTAAGAGCCCTGTTGAAACATGCTAAAAAAGTGTGGTTGCCATTTCATGGGAGACCACATTAGAGCAAGCAACATACATTTCAAAAAAGGTAGATATTTCAGTATACTGACACACAAGAAAAATGACAGAAAACAGTAATACTGGTAGTGGATACCACCTTTGAATTCACTGCTCAGGTGTGCATGGCAGTCACACACACTGCCACACAGTGGTGTATTGTGTGTCCTAAGACTACACTGGCCATGACAAGTGTGTGACAGGATGTGGTGGGGGGGGCACAGACTTACAGAACACAGGGAACAGGCAGGAGAGGGTGCAGTCCTGGGGACATGAAACTAGCCAGGCCACAGGGAATAAACAGAACAGGTTGCAGTCCTGTGGAGGATGTGTGCATCCAGCCAGGGCTGATGGTATAGGCAGGATGGCCATACAGCCAGGGTACATGGAATTTGCAGCCTGACTAACAGTCTTGCTATGTTGTTGTCCACACACTGTTACAGAGTCACACAGCTAACAGAACAGGCTATTGAAGATGCTGGAAAGGCCAAAAGGACAGCTCATGTGGCACACATCATCAGCTGTTGCACTATGGTTTTGTGTCAGACCAATTACCTCTGAGCAGTGCTCACCACAGGAGCCTGTGGACAGTGAGGTGGCAACTGTTGGCTGACATGGGTGGTCTTGCATATCCCCCAATTTATGCACATACCCAAAGATGTACCTGGCCTATCATGGCACCCAAGAAAATGGCAGCACCTTGAAATGCTCACATTACAGGAGACTGAAGTGCTGCTGCAGGCTCTGCGCATAGACATCAGGTGAATCTTGGAGAAGGGTAACATGGACAAGGCCTTGCAGGACCAGGTGTGGCAGGAACTTGTGCAGGACATCAGTGCAGTAGGTGATCACAAAGGATGTTGATGTACAAGCACTGCAAACTTAATTTTTGATCATCCCTGTCAAAACCAAGGCCCGGGACATAGCAGAGGGCAGGTCAACCAATAGAAGCACTCCTCCAACAGGGAGTCACTCACTCCATGCTGTAGAAACTAAAGCCCCAATGACTGCTCAGGTAATACAAGTTTAACAAGTGGCTCAGGTGCCTGCATGAGGTTGAAGGGGAGGATGGGAGTGAAAAGCCACTGCTGACTCAACCATACTGTGGGATGGGAGGTATCTCTGTCTCAGCTCATGGGTGACACTTAGTGGGTATCTCTGTCTCATGATCTCACCATATGGTTGACACTTAGTGGGAATGCATGGTGTTTATTCAGCGGCTGAACTTGTGCTACCATAGTGCATTTGGATAAAGTAGCTGAGGGGAAATTAGCATATCGTGGTATGCTTCACCTCAGGATGTAGCAATCATGAGCTCAGAAGAGCCACCAAGAGGGAGTAGGCCACCATTCAGGACTAGCAAACTGTTCCACTCCCTACTGCCTGGCTTCCACCAGGGAGTAAAGACCATATAGGGATACACAGACTGAATCACATGGGCCACAAGACTGCCTCCTAGCCTAGAAATACCTAGCTCCCATTCCTCTGGAACAAATGCACCAATAGAGTAAAGGTAGAAGATCCACTGAGCCAGAACCTGGGGGGGTACAGATAGTCATGCTTCACACCTAGTGCAAGTTCAGTGCATCAGAAGCTAGTGCATTGATGGGACCATACAGATGTTTGAAAGAAATGTGGCCAGTAATACTGTTCCTGGCTTAAACAGGTGATTGGACTAAACTGGGTGGAGTGCTGACATTACACACATTACCAGATGTAATGTTGGTCAGGTCAAGTCCTACCCTCTAATGACAACTTTTAACTACTATCAGTGTTATGATGAAAAACATGCTCTATCATCATGGAATGCCAAATCACAGACATAAACCCCTCCCCTCCTCTCCCAGGATTGCCAAGCTGACAAAATGCTGCCCCCTCCCACCCCAGCCTTCAGTTTTTCCCACTAATCAGTCTTGGTCATGTGGATCACAGTCAGAGCTCCATCTCTGCACACTGTAAAGCCAGAAGTTTTTGTCGCTTTGTACATGTAGCAATTCTTGTGCCTTTAATTGTCTTTGTGCAGTAAGGCTCAGTGACTAATAGGATATGTTTTTTGTGAATGGCACTTGTTCATTAGTGCATGACTTCTGCTTTAAAATCATGTTAAATGCAATAAGTAGTCTTGTCAGTATATTTTTTCATTTAAGTTTTCTTTCTGGTATCATAAGTTTATCTGGCATGGTTTGGTTTTGAGCCCAGCTTTTAAAAATATCTGGGTTAGACAATGTCTAGTAGTAGATGCAATACAGTCTGTTAAGAAAATCTGGATTTACTTTTTCCATAGCACACCTTTGTTAAATAATGTTCCTACTATCTTTGCCATTTGTAAGTGTGGAAATTTCAGGTAAGACATTTGGCTGTGGCCACACAGGTATTATTTTTCTATGCTAAAAGGCCATATACATTTGGTAAATCAGTGAATTGCTGTCCATTAAATGGTAGGCCATTATCAGTTCTCATAGCTCCGGGTATATGAAATGAAAAATAGTTTATCCATGACTGAAATAACAGTATTTGCAGATGTGGAAGTTATTAGTTCTGAGACTGGATTCTGCAATAATCACTGATTATAATCAACAGATACTCAGAGTTAAACAAAAGATTACAAATATTTTGCATTACGTTCTCTCCTTATCTGTAACAGGTCACAAATATCTGCACTATACCTTAGCACCAATTACAATAAGGACAGCCAAAACAAAATAAAACACCATAATGCAATGACTATAAAATAAGTAGGTGAAAAAACTTGAAATGATGTAAGAAAGGTCATATCCCACACTGAAAGACTGGTCTTTATGGGGTCTTTTATGACCAGCCAGTATGAGGGGTTCTGTCACCCACTTGGTAGAATATTTCAGAAGTGAGTGGCTTGATGACATAAGGAACACATGCAAAGTTTCCATATGTACTTTTAGGCATCTCTAATAACCCCAAGGATGATGAATGTAAAAAATGCAAGAGTACTATATGGCACCAGGAGCTAAATGAGTTAAGGGTATTCTACAGGGATGACTAAACCAGAACAAGAAATCTGAAGATGATAAAAAGTTAGATACATAACCAGTGCAGACTCAGGGAACTGGAGTAAAGTATTTGTATATTGGAGTACCAATAAGTAACAAGGAAGTAGACTTCTGCACTAGCAGGAACCAATCAAGTTCAGTGTCCAGAAGCATTGCAAATAAGGAATTATAATAGCTTAAAAGAGCTGAGACCAGAGACATGCACCACCAGAAGAGGTTTATGGAGGAAGCAGATGCTTGATGCAAGCAATATCCCTTCAAAGGGAGCAAGATGGTTTAACAGCAGAAGACACATGGTCTCACAATGTCAATCTGTCATCAAGAACCACTCCAAGATTTCTCACTTTATCAATGAATTCCAGTTTATCACCACAATGAATAATAGCGAGAGTTAAAAGCAGATAGTTAACATGTTTAATAGTGGCATGGATAGCCACAGCCACTCTTAGAGGTGATGAGCTTCAGATGATTACATTTTATCTAGTTTTGTGTGCATTCCAAGTCCATACCTAAGCATCAACAGTACACATACTGTCCTAGTAGTAATACTGTAAACCTTTCTTTCTAATAAGTTTTCCCAGTAGGAACATATATACAGAGACTATCAGGTGATCCATATTGGATCCATGTAGGACACCAAAGGTGAAATTATAAGTGGATGAATTACTGACACCAGAAACAATCTGCTTGGTATGTGGCAAACTAGTCTAGGACAGTACCAAAAGCCATACAGTAAAATTGTGAATGGTCTAGTAAAACATTGCAGTCCACCATGCTAAATGCCAAAGAAAGATCCAAGAAAAACAAGATAGAATAACAACATTGATATCTAGCCTTTATGAGATCATGTATGGCTCTAGTAAGGACCATATCAGTACTATGTCTAGTGATGAAACCAGACTGGAATAAACCATGAATGAGATACTTCTGTACGAATGAAACAAGCTGCAGATAAACAACCTTCTCAGTGACCTTTCCAACAAAAGGAAGGTCAGAGATAGGGAGGAAACGATCAATATTATCAGAATCAAAACATTGCTTCTTTAGAAAAGGGTCTCCAAAGCTTCCTTTGGTGCAAAAGGGAAGGCTCCACTATTTAAAATAGACAAGACAACTTAATGAATTGTTGGACTTTAACACATTGTGGCAAAAGAAAGTCAGTCTTGCTGGCTATGGGTCCAAGTCACAGGTAGTATGTCACATGCCTAAAAACAAGGAGTTGAGATCAGGGTAATACAATATATGGAACTCAGAAAAAGGCCAAGGCACAGGCTCTATGAAAGCAATGCAAGGTTTCTTTGAATTTATCATGGAAGTAGAAATTATCCTCATTGATGTCAATTTAGATGAACATGCTCATGCGACCACATTACTCAGATGAAAGTGTTCTACTGGTGAAAAGACAGGTCAGACTGCTTAGTTTGTCAACCACCTGAGACAGTGCAGCCAATGAATGTAATGCACTAGAGATCCCTGTTGACAGTAACACTGCATTTTGAAGAGATATGTCAGAATTATATACATTAATGTGTTCATCAAGCCTAAGTTTGTCATCCAAAAGGACAGTATGCCTCTGTTTATGTTCATGTTTTCTCATTCCACACAGCTCAGCATCAGACTATGGGCTACATGAAACAAGGTGGACAGAACATATGTGAGATGAGGCAAGCAGGTACAGAGAGTATTGCCATTTTATAGGGCACAAGTAGTTTTCCTGATCTGTATGCAGTGAGCACAGAAAGGAACCAACGGAAGGCAGGACTAACATGATATAATAGTTATAGCTTGAAAATTCCTGCATTCCTCCTACTCAGGATTAGGGGACTGTAAAAGAGGTGAGAAAATGAAGAAATGAACAAGGTGGTGATCCAATCATGACACATGCTCCAACACCATGTCAAAGGTTAAAATACTGAGATGGAAAACCAAGTCAAGAGTATGACCAGATTTATGGACTACAAAGAAACTTACCTGACTGAAACGAAAACCTTTCACAAGACAGAGGAATTCATTAGCAAGAAACACAGATTCATCATTGATCCAGATACTGAAATCACCAACACTAAACAGTTAAGGTAATCCCAATACAGTCACCAAGGACGTTTGTGAACTCTTGAAGGCAGTACTCACACTACCTGATGGATGACAAAAAGGAGGGATCGATGGCTTTCTCCTTTTCCCATGACATCTTCAAAAGAGTCAGTAACCCCAACCTTAATGTTGATTAGTACCACTTGTAAGTAACAACAAACCGTGACCCCAGGTCTGCCTGTACTATGGCACTGTATCTCAGAGAACCCTAGGGTACTATAACTGCAAGATATAGACTCAAATTCTCATCTATTAAGGGCTCCATGATAAATGTCAGGTCAGCATCATGCAGCAAGTCAGAAACAGCACAGAACTTACTGCAGATGGATCTGACATTAGACTAAAATGCCTTCAGATGCCCAGTGATGTCCAGGTCCTTGATATCTCTATTATTTGAATTTCAGGTTCTCTAAGTAATTGTTTAAGGCAGAAGTTCTTTCTTTGTGACATTTCTTCCCAGGATGGTACCTAGTCTTCAAAACATCAATAATGTTAGAATGTCTGGGCTCCCCAGACAAACATATTTCTAGGACCCACTCTGTGTCATTTCAGTTTGTGATTTTCCTGAGACAAATAAAAATTTTAGGAGAAAACCTGTAACTATAGAGAAGGTGGAGCATGAGAAGTCCCTTAGAATAAGAACAGAATAAGAAATTATAAGACGATCTATAATTTTATATGAACTAGATTCAACAATATGTTCAACAATGATCTACCAATATAAGAAATGTCATCAAAATATGATCAAATGCACAGAAACAATATAAGATCTAGCAGTGAAAGCAGTAAGGTACTTCTCTTCTAAGACCTAGGGCCTTTATACGAAAATGCAAGAAGAAACTCCCCAATGACATTTAGGCACAATTTGCAGATGATTTTGTTTAATGATGAGGACAATAAAACCCTAGGCATGATGACAACAAAGAGTTAAGATCATCCAAATAAGCAACTTCAAGCCAAAAGACTGGAGAAGAATAAATAACAAACCTGGCTGTAATATGAATGGACTAGATGAATCAAGAATCCCAAGAGCATAAACAACAAGCCTCATTCAAGTAGTGCTAAACAAATTATGGATGAAACATACAGCTCCACAGAATACTGACAATTCAAAATGTAAAATCATTCCAGATGGCAATACATTAATTGGTTTAACTGCATACAGCTCAGTCAGACCAAAACAAAGCAAAAGTGCATACAAGGAAGGCCATATGAAAACCAAAACAAACACTGGCTTTAAAATAACTGAAAATACAACGTGTTTAATTTTCTGTAATAATATTGTAAGTACAAAGAATAGTGAGATAACAGTATGACATAGTCAATAGCAACCCTGCAAAGCTAGAATTGCTTAAATTCTCTGCTGAATTTGTAGAGGCTCCAGAGTCTATTAGTTACTCAAGCACATCAGAGCATATAATCACAGTCAGGCTAAAACTTACAAACATGCACTATCATCCTAACAGCAATAATGAAAGAATAGTACCAAAAACTTCCTTCTCACAGCCCAGATTCCTAGCACTCAAATTTCAACTTTTAAACAGTCATAAATGTTGGCAAAATGCAAAACCTGGAAACTTAGAGCATCATTACTGTAGTAGACATGCCCATCCCTGAGAGTATGAATCCTTACTGTGCTTCAGACTGTGCTTGTTGGATTCACAAACAAGCAATGTTTATTGCAGGTTGTACGGTGCATTATGAGGAAGCAATATAAACACTGATGTAACATGTAGTGCTAGCATGACTTCAGTGGAGAAAGCTATGTGCAAATGCATCAGTAAGTGGGCACCACTGATACAAATTAGCAATGTGAGCTTTTCACCATGATTCTTAAGTACTTAAACAAGTACTAGGCTACCTGTCCTTGCAGGCTATTTTAAGCCTAGCCAACTTCCCTCTAAGGTTAGAATCATACCCTGCACTTTGTGTTTGCAAGGTAATAACCTTAACCATTAATCCAAACTCCCAACCCCACTATCACAATAACTCAGTAAAGTGATTCAAAAACAAGTTCTACTGTGCTATTTGGGGAGCAAAGAAATAAAAATGTGCATCTTCTTTTGATGGCGTGTACCCTTTGGTGTCTGTGGTAGGAATGGAGCTGTTAGCACTGCACAACTGTAAGACTGCACATGTGTGCGTGTGTGTGCGTGTGTGTGTGTGTGTGTGCGTGTGTGTGTGTGTGTGTGTGTGTGTGTGTGTGTGTGTGTGTGTGTGTGTGTGTGTGTGTGTGTGTGGAGTGGCATCACATCGGTTGGTAAGTAGAAGACTAGAATAGTTATTTCTAACTGCACTGTGTTCAATTCAGAGACATGCTAATGAACCACTAATAAGTTCTACTCCATGCAGATCTTCCATTTCTGAGAATCATTTTTATTGCTGTTACTCTACTAGAGCTCCCCAGTGAAGCCCTAATAGCTCTAAGTCAATAATTTCTCTGAATTCTACTCTTCTTCATATTTAAAGTTATTCAAGTGTCTTTAAGCCATTGAAATAATTTCTTTAAACTTCCATCTTGTTCTGAGAGTGCTGTCTGATATACAGCAAAGTATTTAGTGAGATTTTGCATATTCTCTGCTCTTCCCAGTACCTATCAGATGGTATGCTAAAAAATCCCCCACCAGAGTTCTCCGTATGAGTCTGTTATTTATTAATCTCATTTGTGCTGAAAATTTTGTTATATTCTTGTCTATGTCTAATTCTAATTTGTGATGACCAGATTTGATGCCTGACTCACTGAAACAGAGCTCCTCATTAGCGCTCTTCAAGAAGAATCTTGATGATTGCATGGGAAATAGGAAATTCGCCCCAGGGAACACTTCTGTGGCTCTGCTTGACAGGGGCACAGGAAAATAATTTTCTTGGGTAGCAAAAGCCAGCGTACCTTTTTGGGTAGGCGTATATAGGCCCTAGGGCCAATAGCCTAGCACCTACCTATGAACCTATGAACAATGTACCTGCAAATGTCCTAACAAACATACTCCCCAATTAAGATGCACATGTTGCCAGGGGATGCATTTGGGTTGGGTTGGCTAGGCTCATAAAGGCCCTGCTGGTCATTAGCCTAGTATATACCCATGAACGTATGAATGTAATACCTGTGCCCCATTCATATATATCAGTATATCATCAATTGGAAGGATTAAGTGTCTGTCCCTTGAAATAGCTTTAATGGCCATCCTCATCTCATCATAAATTCTGATATTTTTGGGATGTTTTAGTTTTGGAGGGAAGTGCTGATTCAGTTATTATTATTTTAATATGCCATGTTCTTCTAGTTTATCTAACTAGTTCTCAGCTTTGGCTCTCATATGAAAAGGTACTTACTCATGTATTTGGTATAGTGACCTTACTGATAAATGTGCATATGCAGAGTGACCTAGGAGCTTTTTTAATTTATTTATCTCTTCAGACAGGGCTTTAAACTTTTCTTGTAGCTTGTATGTTTTATATATCTGCCTTATTGATTAAAACAAGTATTTTATTCATGGCCAACATATCGTCAGTGATAAAATACAACAATGATCTCCTACTTCCTTGTACAATATTAAAGTTTTTTATTCATTTTTCTTTCTTACTTGAGACTGCAATTTCAAATATTCTCTTGACTGGAAGGGGGCGGGTGGCTAATACCACTGAGGAACATGTTACTGTTACAGTCTTTCAAAATAGTTTTGGATTCTAACTGTGGAATAGTATTTCATTTATTATGTGTGCTGCAGCTCCAGAATCAATAGGAAGTGAGACTGGTATGTTTTGTATCAAATTGTCATTTTTGTTTAATCATTCCCTATTATACTTATGACAATATACACATAATGATATTGAGTATTGTCATTCATAATTTGGTCTTGCAATTCTTGATTACTAGAAGCTTGATTGATTTTTATTCCTTTCTTGTGAGTAGTAGTTTTCTAGTAAATACAAGTTGCTTTTGTGACCCTGATCTGTACCACTTACAAAATGATAAAAATCTACCACATAAATTTCACTGTTCTCCTCATATTTCATAAAAAATATTCAGTTTTACTCACATTTCTGAACTATTATTATGAAAGCAATTGCTCACACAGTCATTAATAACATATCTATTTTATTTTGCTGTTGCAAATGCTTTCTAAAAACTATTTTGATCTGAATATGTGTCACTGCATCTATGTCTTGCTAGGTTTTTGTGCAGTTCCCTTTACCTAATCCTCATGCATCTCTTGGGCCATGGCATGCTCTAGTCTAATAATGTAAGATCATCTTAGTGCCAAGCTCATTTTTATTAATTTTATAGATATGCATCATTGTAGTACCTTGTTCATAACATAAACTACAATTAGCCATCATTCCTAACATTGCTTAGTATACTTCAAGTGTTTCAGGGGCCCTTGCACTGCTTTCCTAAACATGCTAATTTCAAACTGGGTGCTCTTTCAGTCAAAATAAATGATTACCTTTGTTTTAAAATGAGAGAAAACTGTCTCATCATTAAAAGGTAGCTGTTCTTAAAAATATATAAACTAGTGCTTGCTTTAATGGAATTTGGTGGTCTATTCAATGCATCAGCTGGTCTGTCAGAGAACCAATTACACTTCTCATTCCTATAGAATATTCTACATAGTCAGGCCCCAGTGGCCTAATAGATAAGGCATTGGCCTCCTAAGCCCGGGATTGTGGGTCTGATTTCCATATGGGGTGATATATTCTTGATACAAGTGGAACTTCTGTCTGGCAGTTAGTGCAGAGAGTTAATGCTGTGAGCTGTGGCTCCTGTGGTATAGTGTTTGATTCCACGAGCCTGCACTTAGGGCTTGTTTGCTCGAAGCTGCAATGACTTAGGCCTCTGCCCTTGCTCTGCTTTTTTCCAAAAACCTGCTGTGAGACTACAAAAGATCAGTGTTTATTTACAACTTTTTTCTGCACTTCTGATTAACTAAAACAACATTTGCTGCATGTCTATTTAAACTGTGCAACTGTTTTTTTAGGCTTAGTGAATTGAATCCTTACCTCTGTTCTCAGCTTTGTCTCCTTTTTGTTTTTTCTTCTTGGTCTGTTCATTTTACTTGTTGCTGCATTTGAAAAATACTAGCACAGAGTTGAATCTAGTACTGTTTATGATGTTTGGAGCTTACAGTACAGTTAACCTTTTGTCTAGAGAGACCTATCTGTTGCTTCATGGGAGAGAGTTTCAGTTTGGTCTGATCTGGCTAGAGTTACTGCTACAGGGCTGTTTTTAGGCTTAATAAATTGAATCCTTACCTCTTTTCTGATCTTGTATCCCCACCCACGTGCCCAACTGTTGTTGTGGTCTTAAAGCTTGGGGTCGTAAAGTCTGGGGGCTTTTAAGTTGCCCTTCTTTACTATAAATTTGATATTGGACACTCCTCTCAGTCCCATTGCATCAGCTCATTCTACTGTGTACAGTGAGATTAGTTGTGAAGGCCCAGCACAGTGTGATCAGTTGTGAAGGCCTACCCCTTTGGCTTCTTAACCTTGAATTATCTTCTGTCTCCTCACTTTCTACTTAAAAATATTGTGCCTCTTCCTACTTCATTTACTTGCTTGTGCTTAGGCGTTCAACTGCATTTAGTTTGCCGCATTTGTTACTGCTTGTCAGTAGCCTGATTAAACTGATGACAGTATTCTACTGAATTATTACTTTATTTGAGCTGTTTTTTATTGTTGTGATTATGAGCTAATTTATCACATTTGCACTGTTTAAAGTAATTTACTGATTGACTGCATTTTATTACTGTTTAACTGTATTTCATTGCTATTTACTGCTATTTACTGCAATTCATTACTGTTTAACTGCATTTTACTGCATTTCATTACTGTTTAACTGTATTTTTTCTTACTGTCAGTTCTGTTTTTTGTCTGTAAGTGGTTAATTTGTGCTTTTTTGTGAGGTTTATTGTGTTTTACCCTTAAATTGAGTAACATGGTCTGGATACAAGGTTTGCTGCATCCAGAGCTGTTTGTTTTTGCCTTTTGTGTTTCTGGCAGCCATCTTGTGTTTGCCTCCTGTATTTCTGGCAGCCATCTGGTGTTAGTAGGGGCCAATCTCTTCTGCTAGTGAGAATAGCAAGGCTGCCTGGAGCTTGTCTGGCACAAGCTGGTAAAGAAAGCAGAGACTAGCAGGACTGGCTAGATTTCTGTGTTACTACAATCTTCTATTTTTTGTGGTATTTAAACCCTGTGTTTGAGCTGGTTTGAGCTTGTTGCACATCACACACTGCAGCTACACTGTTTCCAGCTACAAATTTTCCCTTAGTAGCACTTGTATGATCACCTAGTAGCACTCCTTTTAGACCTTCCACCATTTACTCCCTCAGCTCTCTCTGGCCTCTCTCCCTTAGATCCTGATAAATATGGATGAACAATTTCCAACAGTTTCTCCTGCCAGTCTGGTTGATATGGGCATCCTTAGACAGTGTAGCAACTGCTTCATGTACACCACCAACCCTCTAATACTACCACCCAGGAACACAATTTGTGAGAGATGTAATTACATTAAGAACCTATGCTCTCTCCTTCACAAGCCAGTATATCTGGCACTGAGAAGGTTGCCAACACAAACGCCACACCTCAAACACTACCCACATCTACACTACACAAACTGAGATATGCAGAGGTCCTCAACAAAAACATACCCAAACAAAAGAGACTTCTGAGGCAAAAACACACCCAAACTCCACTGCCTACCACACCACGCATACTCCACACACCTGTGTCTTACAGTCACTAAGCTCTTAACATAAACCCAACATATTAGTCATGGGAGACTCCATTGTGAGACACACAGATATTCCCCTGACCAGGCTGGATAAGGAGAAAGTCACGGTTATTTGTTTGTCAGGTGCCAGAATCCACAGTATCACACATGCACTCAAGTATCTCAACAACAGGTACTGTTATGACTTTGTCATAGTCCATGTTGGCGTGAATAACTTGAGATGTACCTCCCTGGACTATATGAAGAGAGACATGATCAAACTCATTGAATATGTGTCCCATTCAGGTATGTTCTTAGCCTTATGCTGCATTCTACCATCACCCAGAATGATGCCTCAGTACAAACAGAAAATGACTGACTTTAACAATTGGCTTAGTTTCTGGTGTCATTCCAAGGGGATCCAGTACCTGACAGCCTGGGAAGACATGATCGACAGAACATGATTCTTTGACAGAGATTCTCTCTTGGGCTTCAAGCTTTTGGCAAAGGCTATTACCTCCCCCATAGTGCCGTTTTCAGGCAATGACATGAGTTCAAAAGTACCAACATGAAAAGTTCATCAAAATGCAAATTAAAGGTCATGCTGCTAAATGCTAGGAGTCTAAACATTAAACAGTGTAAGAAACTTCTCTGTGTGGAAGATTTTCAGTCCATATATTTCTAGTTAATCACTGTATATTAATCAGACAATAGTAGTAGAAGTAGTGAACGTAAACTCGTCAAGTCAAAAAGTAATAATAGAAAATATATAATTCTACAGCATTACTAAGTATTCAAAAGTAATCCAAACAAGGCAGGCAGTCTGTTTCCAGTCGAAAATCCTTTTTTAAGTACACAGACAAGTGATCCAAGTAAAACAAAAATAGAGTAATAATTTCCTCACAAGCTTTCTAAATATATATATACTTTTTATCAGGCACAGGAGTGGTTTATTGTGCTGTAAAACAAAGTGTTATTGGTACACATGTTAAATTCACATCCCTTCCCCCATCAGTGTGACATTCGAGCTGGTCCTGCCCTACCTAGTACCTGTCATAATAATATATAGCCCTAATGTACTTTAATGATACATCTTATTTAACCAAATTATTAAGTAGATTATTAAGTCTGTGATTTTATACAAAGCAATATACTACATGGCTGGAAATATATCAACCTTAGTTCACTTTGCGATCAAAAATTATATATAAATATATACATATACATTTTGCATGTAAAAATCAGTTTCTATTTTCATAACCTATTGTTAACAAAGATCGCTTTCGTCCTTCTAGATTTCTTCAGGTCTGTATACAAGAACCCTAAAAACCTATATAATTGTATAATTAGTTAGTATTGTTATTACCATCATTTTGAATAAAGTGGAAAAAAGAGAACCAGAAAAAAATAAAAATAAAAAAATATATATGTATGATGATGGAAACAAAATATACACTTAAATTTCAAATGATTTAAAATGGTATTTAAAACCAATTTGTAGAAAAAAATAAAATAAAATACAATTAGTCATGTAAACAATGTGGCAATGTGGCAGCACTCTTTGCAAGCATTCTTAACCCTGGAAGATGATGACATTTGTGCAGTCACACAAACCTGGTTCAAAGCTGCCGAGAGCACCCCAGCCATACCAGGTTACTTATCCCATCATACATACAGATCCTAAACCATGGGCAGCAAAGCAAAAGGATGTAGAGTTGCAAAATATATTAAAGACATACACACTTCCAGGCTGGTCCAACAGTATGACACACAGGAGACACTCCAGGTGCAGTTAACCATTGACAAAACCCCTATTCAAATCATAGCTAGCTACAGGCCCCTGACTTTGACTCAAGATGCCCACTCCACCTATCTGGCCCTCTTTGATTCTATCAAGATTCAACCCTTTACCCTGATCCTGGGTGACTTTAATTATCCAACTGTAGACTGGAAGATCTACTCATGCCAAAACACAAATGCCCAGAGATTCCTTAATTTCGTCAGTGCAAATGCCTTGGTCCAGCTAGTTGCACCCCCACAAGAGATGATAATATCTTGGACTTGGTATTAACCAACATAAGAAACCACTACAGCATCCCTACAGTGTCATCCTCCCTGGTAAGATCCAACGACAAAGCAGTCACTTTCAAAGTCCCCCAACCCCCCCCCCCCCCCCCCAGCTAGGGTCAAACAAAAAAACTTCTCCAAAGCTGATTACAACTTCCTGAGGGAAGGTATAAACAGCTTCACAGCCCCCTCAATAGAAACTGGCACATATGTCCTAACCTACACCAAAGTACTGTATGAGCATTTCTATAGCTGCATGGAATCAGGAATACCTGATAGGACAAAATCCTCTTCTTCAAGGAAGAGTAAACTTGTCTGGTAGGCATCAGCAATAAATAAACTCTATAATAAAAGGAAAAGATTGCTATCCTGGACCAAGAAGGAGCAACTGCCTAATTGGAAGCAATCTCTCCTTACCCTGAACAAGGAAACAAGAGCACTAGTGAAATCCGCCAAAGCAAACTTCGAGTCCAAACTGGCCACGTCTACTAAAGACAATCATAAGGCCTGATTTACATATGTCTGCAATCTCAAAGGAAGCCCTCAGATCTGCTCAGAACTGGTGATCAAGGACACCACATACACAAAAAACATAAATATAGCCAACCTGCTGGAAGACAAGTTCAGTGAAAACTTCACCCCCCTGTCCCCCTCATCAGCAAATCAGGACATCCCCAGCACCTACCCCCTTCCCCTTATCTCCAGGGAGCAAGTCATCACTGCCCTCTCAAAGGCAAAAAAATATAGCCTCCATGGAACCCAATAACATCCTAGGCTGCATACTATATGAACTCAGGCAGGAACTTGCAGCATCATTATGCACCCTATTTAACCAAAGCCTAAGTACTGGCTTCAACACAGCCAAGTGAAAGACATCCACTGTCATCTCTTTACACAAAGGTGGAGCATCCACTGATCCAGCAAATTATAGACCCACCAGCCTAACTAGCCTGATCTGCAAGGCCATGGAATGGATCATCATGGACCTCATTAACAAGGACACTGGCAACCTTCAAACACTCAATCTCACACAGTTTGGTTTCATCAAGGGGAGGTCATGCCTGTTAAACTTGGTCGACTTCTGTGAGACAATCACCAAAGCCATGGATGAGGGGAAGACGGTACACAACACCTACCTTGACCTGGCCAATGCCTTCGATACTATTCCCCACTCGGGTATAATAGATAAATTCTGTTAACTAAGCATCAATCCATATGTTACCAGATGGGTAGCAGACTGGCTTACTGATAGAACCCACCTAGTCAAAATAGGGGGAGCCACCTCAAGCAGTAAACCGTAATGAGTGGTGTACCCCAGGGTCAGTCTTGGGGCCTCTGTTGTTTGGGACATACTTTTCTGAGGTGCAGGCCAAAACCAGTGGGCTATGGCTGACCAGGTTTGTAGATGACTGCAAGCTGGGCACTGTCATCAATTTCCCTAGTGATGTGGACATCCTCCGAGACAAATGACTGGTGCCAGAAACATGGCCTCAAACTGAATGTGAAAAAAATGCATCATCACCCCCTTTGGAGAGAGTAACGTCCCCACAAATTATCCCATTAATAACAACGTCCTAAGCACACAGTCAGTCATGAGGGACTTGGACACACAGGTTGATAGCAAACTGACATTTGACCACCATATTGCCTCTGTTGTACAGAAATTTTTCTACATGGCCTACCTCATTAGTAAGGGTAATCCAGGGACAAGGCGTTCATAATATCCCTGTATTATTCCCTTATAAGACCCATTATTGAGTATGATACCCCTTTTGGCATGTACCTCACAAAGGACATGCAGCAGCTGGAGAGACCACAGAGGTTCCTCACCAGGGCCTCAAACATCTATCCTACAGAGATAGGATAAAAGGACTGTCTCTCTACTCAGTCTCATACAGACTCCTCAGAGGTGACCTCTGTCTGGCATACAAAGCAATCTCAGACCCTGCCTTGATGGGACTGCTGCATATCCGCAAGTCAAGCTCCACTCGAGTAACCCACACGCACAACCTCAACCTGGTCTGTGGCATCAATAGGACTTGTTGGTGGGACAGATTTGTGTCTCAGAGACTCCCCCTTCAGTGGAATAGAGTCTCTCTCCACATCAAGCAGAGTACCTCTTTAACCCTTTTTAAGTGCAACCTGGATAACTGGATAGGGAACTGAAAATACATCCCTGGAATTCCACCTGTGTCCCTGTTGGACAGGGGCATTGAATGCTGACTTGGAAAATGGGCTAAATTCTTGGCTAGGCTTGTAAGGGCCTCAGGGTCAATAGCCTATTAACTTCCTGTGATCCTATGGTTGTCTGATGATCTCTACTACTTTTTCACAACACCAAACATTCCCAGGGGTATTTATCCCTAAATGCCCTGTAAACCTGAATAAGGTCTCCTCTTAAATATCGGTATGAGACACTGTACAAGTTCAGATATTTTAGTCTTTCATGATAACTTTAAATGTTTCGCATCCATGGATGTTCTTGGTATATTTCTGCTGTATTCTTTCCAGTTTACTCATGCTTGCTTTCTTATAAAGTTTCCATATTGTTATTCCATGCTCAAGTTTGGGTCTAATGTAACTAACAAACAATGACTTCATCATTTCTGATTTCCTAGAACTTTATAAATCTTTTTTAAATAATCATTAACCAATTGGTTGATATGATTAGGAAAAACTCAAACCTGGATCTATCCATATACCCAAGTCCTTAAATGAATCTATAGTTTCAATCACTGTGTGCTGTATTAAATATTGGCCTTTCAATTTATGTTTCCCAAATCACATATGCTTATTTTTCTGATGTATTTATCAGCATATTATTATTTTGTGGCCAAATGGTCAATTTAGTCAAGTTCTTTTGCAGGCATGCCCTATCTGTAACATATGTAATCAGTTTACACTATTTCAAGTCATCTGCATACAGACTGTAGAATACCTCATATGAAAAAGATAGATCTGAAAGATACAATCTTAACAATTATGGGCCTAGGACAGAGCCCTGTGGGACACCCTGACTGTAACCAAGAATTTCACCTGTTCAATTGCTGTATGATACCTGCCATGTCCTGTTTGTAAGCCATGAGGTTATCCATCTTATCAAGAATACATCAATACCTAGTTGTTCTAATTTACTAATCAGAGTTTTGTGTATGACCATATCAAATGCTGAATTAAATCTATATAAATTACATCACAGCACAATTTTTCATTCACAGCTGTTATTGTTACAGAACATCATGTTAGAGGTGGTAGTAGATCTATGTTCAATACATGCATACTGATATCTGGTTTTATGTCCCAACCTTTCCATTTCAGACAATAACTTATCCAGTATTACCTTCTCCATTATTTTTCACAACATGAAATTAGACTTAAGGCTCTGTATGACTCTGGGTTTATCCTGCTCCCCTTTCCCTAAAAGAAAGATTTAAAAAGTGCATGTCTCCAAACTTGAGGAAGCTCCATATTTATACAACCTAGTAAAAAATAGATATAATGGTACTGCAAGTTCTTGCTCAAGTGTTCTCTGGTCATTATTACTAATTCTGTCTCTTCGCTATACTTTGTGTGGATCCAGTTTGCATAGTTCTTTTTCAATATAATATAATTTGATTTTAGTATATGAGGTTACCTGGATGTCACAAGGTCAACTTATTACCTCCTTTGTGGAGCCACATTATTTTGCATAAGGTTTTACAAATATATCTATAATCTGTTGTGCCAGAGAATTAATTTTAGAATCTACACACAGTTTATCAATTTGTTTGTCATTACTCCTTCCACATCTTATGTATCTATAAAATGGTTTCCTATTATGCTCATTATTTTTATATACATTTTCTTCAATTTTTTTCTTGATCTTGTTTCACACTATGCTTAATTCGTTTGTCTAGCTCGTTTATTTCCATTTTTTTAAGTTGTAGTTCTACCTCATTTCCATTGTTTATATTTTCTGCCTTTTACCTTAATCAAGTATCTTGTTCTAATAGAAACATATCCTTCTGATGTTGTAGGGCTAGATCCTGATGTTAAACATTTTTTTGCATTAAATTTCTCTTTCAAAACTTTTCATATTCCTTCTGCAGTTTTTCCATTGAACACATTACTCCAATTAGTTTTACATAGTGACTGTTTTGCTTCCATAAAATCTGTTATCAACCTTCTGTGCATTGGTTTAGATTTCAGTTTGACAGAATTATCAAGCAACAAATTAACCTTTATAACCCCATGATCATTGCACATCAACGGCTGCAAAACTTGACATGAAGCAATAATAATTTCCTTACAAACACAATCAGTGTCTAATATGTTCCATTCCCTTGTAGGTTTTTGTATAATCTAAACCAATTGTTATCCCTGAACATATGTTGTTAATAATTTCCTTACTAATGTTTTTGAATCTATATCATTCCAGACCATTTCTGGTAAATTTAAGTCCCCAGCCACTATTATTCTTCCCTCTTGTGTTTCATGCAAGAAATGTATTAATTCCTTTAGGTTATCAACACTTGACTTTGGTGGTATGTATACTCCAACAATTGTTACATGTTCCATAGTTGTCTTTATTGTCACGGTTATACAGTCTATAGCATTGGTGTTATCATTGAACAATAACTGTCTTTCGGTTTTTCCCGGTTAGGGGTCGCCACAGTGGAACTCCGGTCCGCTAATGATTGGCAGTAGATTTTTATGTGCTGGTTTGCCGGGCCTAACGCACAACCTTCAATGAAGGAACGCCCATTCACACATGTCGACACACAGAAGACACTCTAACTGAGAATCGAACGTGCAACGTCTAACTGTGAGGCGACAATGCTACTGCAGCACCAACATTTAATCCCTGTGACAACACCTCCACCTGACTTTTTGTTAGAATGTTTGTTACAGTAAAAATATATATATACCCTGACAGAACTTGTTTCCAGTCATTGTTCCTTAATCATGTTTCATGAATAATTACATCATAAATCTTGTAGGAATGTAGCAAATTTTCCAATTTAAAAAAAAACTTTATTATTAATGCTCCTAGCACTAACAATCATCAGAGATACATCAAATGTTGCTATCTGTGAAGTGCTAAATTTTCAACCTGGCAAAAATCCTGCTTTGTTTTTGGCAAACACTGCAAAGTATCTGCTTCAAAAATTCTCTTCCCTGATCTTGACAAGTGCATGCCATCCTGTCTGAAGACGTGTGCCGTAAATGAAGCTTGGATGCTATACACATTTGTATTTTTTAAAAACAGGATATTTTTATGTAGGTATTTTCTAGGGTTGTCACCTTTCTTTGTGGCTAAAACCAGACACCCCTGATACCTCCCATAACATTGCCTATCTCCTCCCTGTCCCTCCCAGTATCCATCCATTTCATTATGTTATTGTCATGTTGGATGAGTAAGAATAATCTTTTTTTCTGTTCATGATGCCTTCTTTCTGATGATTTGCTATTCTTTTTTGTAAAAAAAGAATAGCAAATTCACCAATTTAATAAACTCTGGTAGACTGATTCTTTTTTTGAAACAGAATACCAGAATTTGTACAATGTTTTCAAGACTACTGGTCAATCAGTTTGATTTCTGGATAGTCAAAAAAAAAAAAAAAACAGATAGGTGGCAATGCTAGTATTTACACACACAAAAAAAGTTTCATTCACAGTGACATGATTCTCCTTTCTATATGAAATGTATGAAAATTTCATCCTAACACTTGTATAAGCTATACTAACAAGGCTGTCAGTTCCCTACTAACAGTCAGAGAGTCCTTGCGGATGAAATCATTTGTGCCGACATAAATAAAAACAGATCTGTGCTTCCTTACATTAAGGCTTTCTAAGGCCTGCCTTACATCCTCTATTTTTGTTCCTGGCAAGCATAACACTATTCAATGTTCATTATCTTCTCTGCAAATGTAAGTATCAGTTCCTCTAATAATAGAATCTCCAATTACAAGAAAATCTTTTCTGATCAGACCTGAAGAATCTTCAACTTCTAATTCAGTAATATCTGCTCTATCAGTTTTTACAAACGAATGATCTTCATCATAATTAGTCTTATTAATCCCACTGTTTTCATTGCATATTACATTTACAAGCATACAGTTCTCATCCAGCTGGCTTTGTGCGTCCACAGCTTGAGCCATGTTGTCAACATCTTTCTCCTCTCATTCTTATTTTTATTTTTTAATAGTAACGATCTTCAATTCTTCCATGTTCAGTTTTAATGTCTTCCTTTTCACCTCCCCCTTGCCACTTTTTTCTATCATCTCTTTTGGAGAAATGATGCATTTTTCTGTAGACTGAAGGTTTTCTGATAGAAAAATGTTCTCATTCCTTGTAATCTGTGTGTTAGATAACAAACAAAGCAGTGTCCTTTTTAGTACGTATTCTCTTTCCTTTACAACCTTTTATCAGTTTCTTTTTCTTCTTTGTTATTTGTTGTGAACTTCTTCCTTTCTCTTTTCATTCCCTTCTATACACTCTGAACCCTCAGATTGCTGAATACTTGTATCCAGAGAATTCCAAAGTTGTCAGTGGCATTATGTTGCTTCATAGGGGTTGAGTAATCTTTACAGGCAATAGACATTGTTTCCTAAATATGTTCTATTTGTTCTTTGCCTAACATTATTTATCTCACCGGTCTAGTCATTAATATATGTAACAACAGTTCTGTAAGCTATGCCAATTGCACAAGTGCAATCATCATCAGTAAGTCTAAATTTACTACTAATAACGTTAAACACATCTTCCAACTTTTGACATGAGGAACACAGATCACCAGTGTTATCAGGTGTTACCTTTAAATATACATAGCATTTATTGTACTGTATAAGATATTTGTGCATTAGCAAATCATTACTGGCATACTCATTTAAGGACTTCATATTCAGCTGCAAATGAATGACAAATTCTAAAAGAAAAAAATAATCAAAGTCAGTTACCACAGAATTCAAAGAGAATGTACCTTCTAAGAGAAAATTTACAACTAAATATTAAATGAAGTACAGTAAAGTTGTTGCTCTACCATACAAATTGTGAAAGTCACATAAAAGCAGGAATTCCTTTACAATGCACACAAATGTGCACACAAGGGACACTATACAGCTCTGTATAACTAAATTGTATTTTAATAAAATTAAACTAGGTTTTGAAATCTTCCATTTTTTATTAAAGTACCTGTAGCTCTTTTCTTAAATGGAACTTACTGGTTTCTCTCACTGTCATTTCCAGTGTAATATATGGAAACCCTAGAAGCTAAGCAAAAATTGAATAATATTTTGGCCAAGCAGGAGTTCAGCACTACACCATACAAATGCCTGGGTGGGATGGCAATTTACAAATCACGTAATATAGAGGACTGTGACTGGGTTGCCTATCATAACTTACTTATTATATATTTGAGATATGGATGCCAAGAAATTCACTTCAAGAGCTAAGCTTGAGAGAAGAATCTTGGCACCCAGAACAAGAACGTATAATATTTAGCAACAATCAGAGATCTGATCATAATTCTTTGTAGTGCATGGAGATTTATCTGCTCAATATACTACAAATTAGAGAAAAATAACTTCAAAAAAGTGATGTTTTGTACCAGCTTTTAAAGCCAGTAAAGTAATAGGGAAGTGGTTGATGTCCTTAAATATTTGCTGTCTATTGAAGCAGATAGCAGGCAGAAACAGGAGTTGAAACAAAGCCATTTAATGCCCCCGCTGCTGCTATTTACTGGTCAACGCTGACTGCTTTTAGTGCAGACCCAATCTTAACAACATGTAGGGGGATGCTTAACAATTGTTAAGCACCCCTCTAAGCAGTGTTAAGGTTGGGTCTTGTGCAGTACTGAGCAAGGATGTAATTCAGCCATTTTTAGCATAATCACATGCTCCATGAATAAATTAAGCATAACTACAACAAAATAAGCTGTCTATTTTAGTTCTACTAAAAGAAGTAAAAATTATTTTGTGGATAAAAATACTGCAAACCTAACACATTGAAATTTGTCCATAGCATACAAAGTAATGGATCAAAATAAGTGTTTTTGCAGGGTGACATCCTGCACCCCCACATTCTTGAACTAATAAATACAAGCTCCACTGTTGTACAACATTTAGAAAAGGAAGGCAAAGCTTAAAAGCATGCACCTTATTTTTGGGCACACTGTTGTGCTGAGAAAACTCAGTGTTACCACTCATTTTAAAACAATATTGTTAAAATAATAAAACGGTCAAACTCTTAAAATGGAGCCCTTTATTTAGCTGCTTGCACTTCAATATCAGAAGTTCAGCTGCTAGTGTTTTACTGTTTAAATCCATATTCTTTCTTGTAACCTTGTATTTTACAAAGGGAAAACAGTGAATAAATCACTCCCCATGCTTAGGATTACATAGAACCAATCAGTATCCAAACTTCATAATGCTAGCTTTCTGGTAATTTACAGTGAATTTTGCTTCATACTCAGTGCAGTCTTGATGTACTTAAGCATTGGTATATCCCTACAGTCATTCAAGAGGGTATCAACCAATTATATTGGTCTCAGCAAAATAATCAGGGTAAGGTCAAAACATAAGTGGCTGATTTTAGATCACCAAATAAATGATCTCCAGCAAAGAGCAGAGCTGAACAGGAGCAGATATTGTGATTAATGAATTTATTGCATTGATGCTATTGTCTTCTTGAACTAGTGAGCCTTTTACCAAGAAGACTCAGAGTACAAACCCCAGGAAATTCTTAAAAAAGCTTTACTGGAAAAGCTCACCCAGACTCTGCCACAACTTGCTGTGAGGAAAAGGTTAGTTTGCTTTTGCTTTCTTGTATTTTGTATCACTTTATCACCTTCTTCTATTTTGTATATTATGATTTGTTTTCTTTACACTGTGTTTTACTTGTATTCTGATTTTAATTGCATATTAAAACTAGGAAAGAGACCACAGCTGCGTCTCTTGTGAGTCACATAGAAATTAAGTTTTTCCCCATCCTGCCACCCTAGTGCTGTTATGTTCTTAAACTCAACTGCCTTTCTAGTTGTCTGTTCTTTATGTTAATTTGACCACATACCTCCTTCCATTTTCTCTTTCATTGGTTGTTGTGTAACCAGTAGTAGCCATTCATGCGAATCCCCTTTTTCATTATGCTTGACAGGCTAATTCTTTATTTTCAGTAAGAACTGCTTGATTTGTTTCTAACTTCAGAATATCTGCCTAAATACTTCATCTTTACATTTTCAGGGTCTACTTATTA
Organism: Protopterus annectens; assembly: GCF_019279795.1. NCBI lineage: Eukaryota > Metazoa > Chordata > Ceratodontiformes > Protopteridae > Protopterus > Protopterus annectens. The sequence continues at coordinate 102,738,387 of NC_056729.1, forward strand.
GTTTCCTCTCAAGTGTTTGGCAGTGCCCTGTATAGACACAGACACTTTGAGTGACATTTTTCCTTTAAAAGCACGATTGAAATGTCACCGATGCCTATTTGCACACAGGTCAACAAGTTTGCAGTGACAAGCACTGCCCCTGTAGTTGCAAACTGGATACTCCAGACATTGCAATATATTCTCACTCCAACTATCTAATCAATAAAAAGGAGTCTGTTGCCATGGATATGAACTTCCCCACTATCTCCGTTACCAGCTTGGTGTATATGGGTATCCTGAGGCAATGTAGAAATTGCTTCATGTTTACTAACAACCAGTTAATTCTCAAACAAACTGATATGGTATGTGAGAGATGTATTTGCACAGTGTCACTGGAGGCAAAGCTCTCACATAAAAGTATTTGAAATATCAATAAGGTTATCAGTAGTACACACGCTGCACCCATCACACAAAATTCAAAGCAGACATATAGACCCACATATTCTGAGGCACTTAACTGTAACCTTCCTAAACCTCTAAGGCCTCTTAGATGAAGTACACATGACAAATACCCTCAGCAGCTCTGATTACACTCTTTCAAAATAATACCCACATCA